>NW_021319970.1:162359-290436 GCF_001605985.2 Dendrobium catenatum | reverse complement strand
CAGGACGATTGAAATCAGTTTTAAACTAATCGGCCTGGACGATCGTGAGATCAGCCAGGACGATGTAACCAATTTTTTTCTAATCATCCCGGGCTGATGAGCTAAATTTATACTGATCGGCCAGGACGATATACATATCATCCTGTACGATAATGTCGGCAACTTGCATTAATGAGCTCATTTTGAGAACTTCTATTTAAGCTTGGCATGACACTTTGTAAGTGTCTTTGGCAGTCATTGTAGCTTCGTTCTTGTGGGGGAAACTTGAAGAGAGAGCTTGAAAGGGAGAGAGGAAAGGGTGGAGTTTGAGAGGGAGAAGATCCTGTGAGGGGGGGAACTCAAGGGAGTGTGGAGGGGATTCCACACGGTTGCTCCGGCAGGCGTGCATCTTAATACCGTCAGATTCAAGGCTTGTTCGAGGGAAGTTCACCAAAGAAGAAGATCTCTTTGGTGTCAAAGGACCCGGCGACTCCGCCGCACCGGGAAAGGTGGAAGTGATTTTGTGAGGGCTTCTCTGCCTATCTGTGGGGGCTAAAGGAGAGACACTTATTTTAGTGCAATACTTGGAGGGTACCTCCAAGGAGTGGACGTAGGTCAAGGTTTGACCAAACCACTATAAATCTGGTGTATTCTTTCTTATTATTTGCTTCCGCATTTAATTTCTGTATTTGATTTTCTTTGTGGTGATTTTGGTTTGAGTTTTATCTTTGGTTTTAAAGTTATCCAATTCACCTCTCTCTTTGTTAGCCTTGGGTCAGTTCATAAGGGCTTAATATCTCTAATGAACCTTCAAGTTCTATCTGAGCACTTTCAAGCGGTATCAGAGCCGTATTCATAAAATAAGTTTTTAAAAGCTTTTGAATTTTCGATCCATGGCTAATCGTAATGTTGCGGAAGGTTAATCAATCACCATACCTCCTTTATTTGAAAATATGTCATTTGAATTTTGGAAAACTCGCATGTCTATTTTCTTACAATCGATTGATTTTCGCATGTGGTAGATGATTTTAACTGGTTATTCATCACCGTCACGTACTGTTAATGGTTTAATCAATGAAATAAGGAAGAACAACTATATGCTCAACTGAATGCAAAATCCTTAAATTGCTTTTTCTGTGCTTTAAATTCTGAAGATTTCATGTTAATATCCACTTGAACTATTGGTAAGGAAGTTTGGGATAAACTACATACCATATACGAAGGCACGAATGAAATCAAGCAATCCAAGTTAAATTTGTTAATGCATGATTTTGAATTATTTTTCATGAAACCTTATGAAACTATCTTAGAAATATATACCAGATTCATTCAAATTGTAAACTCATTGCATGCTTTAGGAAAAGAATTTTCAAATTTTAAAAAAGTTAACAAAATTCTTCATTGTCTACTGGATAAGTTTAATGCCAAAGTAGTTGCTATTTGTGAATCAAAAGATTTAAATGATTATTCTATTGATAATTTGATTGGCTCACTCATTGCCTACGAGCACGGTTTGGGTCAAAGACTTTTGGATGCAGGTGAAACGATTGTTCTAAAAAATGAATATACAGAAAGAGATAACTTAGTTGGTGACGAATGCAATAACTTGACAAACAAATCACAAAGCTCACCAAAGCATAAGCAAAAGTGGAAAAAAGGTAAAAGTGGGAAGGATGTCCATATTTCTTCTAACGTTATTTGCTTTCGATGCAGGAAGCCTGGACATATGAAAAATCAATGCCCTAATTTAAGAATTCCTCCTACGAAAGAAAAGGGCAAGGCGAAACAAAATTTAAACTGGGGAAATAATGAAAGACAAAAAATCTCATGGGTAGATCTGGTTTCTGAAGCATCGGACCAGGAGAGAGATAATGGTTAAAAGCCTTTAGTGTTTTTGTATTGTGTTTTTGTTTTGTTTATTCTTTGAAATTTTCATTTTCGTGAAAGTTTTTTTCTCATCAACATACACACATTCACTTTTCTAAAAATGAAAAATCCACTTCCTGTTTTTTCTTGAAATCTTTGGTAAGTTGTGTTTGACTTTTCCAAAACAGTCAAAGGAAGGAAACTCATATTTTTGACTCTCAATCTCTATTTTCTAAAAGAAGTTATTCTACTTTTGATTTAAAATCTTTTTCATCTTTTAAATTAGTTTCTGAAACTAAATTTTTTATCTCCTTACATTTTATTTATCACATAGGAATCTTTTGCAAGTTGTTGAATCTAACTTATAATTTTCTTAATCAAGAATTCGCTTTATAAATAGGATAGATTTACTTTTGTTTTTAAGATTTTAGAAAGGTAGCATATTTTAAAAAAAAATTGGCCAATGATGTCAAAAATAAAAGATGCGCAATGACGCCAAATTGAAAAATATACACAAAAGTATATCAAAAATCAAAGATGCGCAAAGAGCGCCATTCAAAATGACAAGAGGCATAAAATGAGCCCACAAAATTTAATGCTTACCATTCTTGTACTTCTTAAAAGCTTAAGAAAAACCCTTGATACTTTCGATACTTGAGTTTGAAAATCTTGATTCCTCATTCAATAATTCATGCATTAATCTTCTATAAGATATATTTTATGAAAGAAGTTTTGAAAAATTTCTGTTTCTTTCTCTAATTTGTCTTATGATTTAGATACTGAATTAAAAAGTTTTTTAGCCTTTTTAAAGAACTTGAGTTTGGATTATCAAATTTTGAATTTCTAACTTTTTCTGGGCTATGCGTTGTCAATCCAATTCTACTAAGTTTTTAATTAAAACCAAGAGGTAACTTTCTCGTTTTAAGAATATTTGCTTTTTCACTAGATCAGGGAACGTTTTTATCTTTTGTTCATTTTATTTTTTGTTTGTGCCTCCTCTATTTTTGATAATGTCAAAGGGGAGAACGTAATGTTGAATTTGTATCCTTTTTTTTTCTTTTCAAAAAAAAATTAAAAACAACAAAAATATTTTTAGCTCCCCTATTTTTTAAAAGGGTTTATTCAAGTGAGGGGAGATTAGGAGAAATTGTTTTTTTTTTTTTTTTTGAAAATTCAAATTGAATTATTTGCCATCATCAAAAAGGGGGAGATTATTGCGGATCAATGGTTTATGATTTTGATGATAGCAAACATTCTAATTTCCATACGACTGTCTTATGTACTGACATTTCAGGTTCACATGATCAGACTGCAATTTGAAACCAGCTCAAGATTGGGTAGACTAGGTCTGAGTCAGTTTGTACACTTTTTCCTTTCTTGAGTCTATTGTATTTATTGTGGCTCCTGATGCTTTGTACGTATGAGAGTTTCTGACTGTTTCCTAGAGTTTACTTTTTTTGGTAACATCGTCCTGGATGATATTTATATAGGCTGGGATGATCTGTTCAAAAGAAGAAATCCTAATTAGGGCATCCTCATTAAAGCAGCCGTCATTATGCAAAACACATCGTCCTGGATGATTTTGTATCGGCCAGGACGATAGGCTCAATTCAGAAAGAATCTGCCGCTAAATCTAATTAGAAATAACCTATTTTTGGACATCGTCCAGGTGGATCGTCCAGGACTATAAAATATCGTCCAGGACGATCCAGGTCAATTTTTCCAAATTTTCTCTGGAATTTAAGGAAAGCAATTATGACTTGATTTCATGATCAAATCGGCCTGGACGATCGCCAAATCATCCTGGCCGATATGCTGGACGATTGGACACTGGATAGCTGTTTTTCAGGGCGATGTTCAGGACGATATTCCACAATTTGTACTGATCGTCCAGGACGATATGAACAAACTTCTTCTGATCATCTCAAATCGTCCCGGTTGATTGGGCTTAAATTGTACTAATCGTACAGGATGATATGCCTATCGTCCTGGATGATAGTGTCGGCAACTTGCATTAATGAGCTCGTTTTGAGCACTTCTATTTAAGCTTTGTCAAGGCACTTGTTAAGTGTCTTTGGCAGCCATTATAGCTTCGTTCTTGTGGGGGAAACTTGAAGAGAGAGAGCTTGAAAGGGAGTGAGGAAAGGGTGGATTTTATAAAGGGAGAAGATCCTGTGAGGGGGGACTCAAGGGAGTGTGGAGGGGGATCCACACGGTTGCTCCGGCAAGCTTGCACCTAAATACTGTCGGATTCAAGGCTTGTCTCGAGGGAAGTTCACCAAAGAAGAAGATCTCTTTGGTGTCAAAGGACCCGGCGACTCTGCCGCTTCCGGGAAGGTGGAAGTGATTTTGTAAGGGCTTCTCCGCCTAGCTGTGGGGGCTAAAGGAGAGACACTTGTTTTAGTGCAATACTTGGAGGGTGCCTCCAACAAGTTGATGTAGGTTAAGGTTTGACCGAATCACTATAAATTCGGTGTGTTCTTTCTTATTATTTGCTTCCGCATTTAATTTCCACATTTGGTTTTCTTTGTGGTGATTTTGGTTTGAGTTTTATCTTTGGTTTTAAAGTTTTCCAATTCACCTCTCTCTTTGTTAGCCTTGGGCCAGTTCATAAGGGCTTAATATCCCTAACGAACTTTCAAGTGCCATCTGAGCACTTTCAAAAAGATACCCATGTAAAGTGCCAATATCTAGGTTTTAGCATTATTTAGGCCACCTACAGTAGGATTTCTCCAAAGATAATTGGAATATTTCTTTAAAAGCTAAGAAGAGAAAAGGAGGCTATGAAAATGGAAATCGATTTGGAGGACATCAAATTCTCCGGAAACCGAACAAATTTCAGCTTGAAAATTCGTCGGTAATAAATGATTTCCCTGTAGTCGAAGACATGCTGTAGCGAGCAAGTGGAGATAAGTCAGGGATTTTATTGGTAAATTTTAAACTTTGAAGTGATTTTACTATTTTTCACTTGACAAATTAGAGTGTTTTAATTGTTTAGGGTGCATTGTTCAAATCTTTTTTTCTCTGAAGTTCTATTTCTATGCACAAGCTTAGATTCATGTTTAGATTATGTATACAAGTTTAGATTAAAAAAATAATTTGTTGTGTATTATTACTATGTTATTTTTGTGTATTATTAATGTTTATCGTTGCTTTGTATAATTATTATGTACCGCTATGTACTATATGTGTGTATCATTATATACAGTAGTGTACCACTGTGTATTACATCTGTGTATTGCTGTTATGTACCACAGTGTATTGCATATGTGTATTGTTGTGTAATGCTATTACTTTTGTGTTCTTCCATGTTTATATCAGTATGATTCAATATGTTTTTCTTATGCATATGGTGTTTATAATTGTGAGAGGGGAGCATATGATATGTATTGTTATTATGCTCATAATAATGGTTTTAGTGTTCGTAAAGAATAGCACAATTACTGCCCTAATTCGAGAAAAATAAAAACCAAGGACTTTTTCTATTCGAAAGCTATATTTAAAAAGGGAATTGACTTAAGCTCCCAATCCGAATAGCGAAATTCAAATATCATAACGGGGAGTCCTGCTATGATTAGATTTTTAGTTGATGAAGATGGAGTTTGGATTGTGCCGAAATGTATATAGAGCCACAACCATGAATTACATAGGCTAGAAGATTAATATCTGCTTAGATAATGTAGGAATATTAGTGATGAGAAAGCATTAATTCTTAAATTAATGACATAAGTTGAGATAAGAATCGTTGATAAAGTTGGAGGTTTAGAAAATGTTGGATTCTTTAAGAAAGATGCATATAACTAATTAAGATAGAGAAAGAGCAATTATTGAGAATGGGGACACCAATTCTTTAATTTAACTATTTAAAGATTGACTAATTAATGACAACATGTATACATGGGATGTCTAAACTTATAAAGAAGATAGATTGTTGAATTTTTTTGGGTTGATGGGTTGGGGAGAATAGATTATGACTGTTTTGGAGATGTGATAATTTTTTATACTAGCTATAGATTTAACAAATATAATTTAGCTTGTGCACCATTTGCTGGAGTTAATAATCATTAAAAGAATGTTCTGTTAGAGTTGGCTAATCTATTGCAAGAGATAATTGAATCATTTATCTGGTTATTTGAAATATTAATACGAATAATAAGTGATAAATAACCCATAACAATTATACTGATCAAGACCAAGCAAGGATAAGCCAATAGAAATTGTATTACCTCATACATGGCATAGGTTGTATCAATGCCACATCACCAAGAAGGCTCTATCCAAGGTGTGGTGCTTCAATAAGAACAACAAAGTTAGATGTCTTTCTTATAGGTATTTAAGTAAATGTGATTGTGATGAGGAGTTTAAGAGAACCTGGGTTGAAATGATCATTGAAGGGATCTCCACATACATGATTGGTTCAAGGAAGAATATAGGATTAGGAAGAAGTGGCCAACAACATTCAACAATAATTGTTTTAATATTGTCACTCTTTCAACATAGCGTAGCGAATCCGCTAATAATGTATGTCATGATATTTTGAAGCCAACAAATTTTATAACTGATTATTTTTTGGACTTGGAGAAAGTGATGATGAATTGACATAGGAATGAACAAGATGAAGATTTCAGATGTAGCCAGTCAAAAATAATATCTTTAATAAAAAGTAACCCAATACTAAAAAAAATTGATAGATTTTATTTAAGAAATTGAATTCATTTTTTGAATAAAATTTTTTTAGGGTGTGGGTGAAATATGTATAGACTATGCCTCAAGTGACCAATCAATGTATTTTGTCAAAAGTGTTGAGAAGATTGATTAGTTGATCCATTGGAATGTTCATTTTGATGCAAAAGAGGGTACCATTCAATGCAGTTGTGAAACATTTGTTATGATTGGTCTACTATATTCTTACTTACTGTAAGTTATAAGGCAGTTAGATATAGTTAATATTTCATCCAGTTACCTACTACTGAGATGGTCAACTAGAGCTAGAAAAGAAATTTATATTGGCCAGCGGTTCATGGGTATGGGTAAGAAAGGAATCCCATCTCAAGAAGGATGTACTAATATGATTTTCAGAAATCATGTTAGCAGATTACATATCAAATTAGCACAGGTGCATAGGAAAATAAGGAGGCATAGCAATATATATTGGCTATAATGGCTGGCATGGCTAAAAATATAGACTTCATCCTGGATGGTAAGAGAAATAACCCTAAGTTTGTAAGCTGTTACACAAGCTAGGTTTAAATTATTAAAAAACCAACTAAATACAAGCCTAAAGTCATCTCTGATGTAATATTGAATGGTCACTAGGAGAAGAAAAATGTAAAAAAAAAAAAAAGAGAACTGCAGACCATGCAACTATAACATAATAGTGTACACCAAGCGAACCAGTCAATCATGTGAAGTTCTTAAACATACCAGAATGCTTCAAAGGTGAATACATTCGCGTACATCAACCACCCAGTGAATACCAGCATATGTAAGAATGATGATAAGAATCATTGAATCAGAGAAATAGGTGTTGCAAACCTGATTCAAGTACTATGTTTTTTATGATAACAAATATTAGTGTGTCTATTACTGTATCCTGTAAATTTTGTAATATTTTGTTTTGGGTTTTTTGTGTACTAACATTTCAGAAAATTAGTCCACCATTAACTTGTAATTCTGATCAGCTCAAGACTGGATAGGCTAGGGTTACAGTTAATTTTCATTTTATTATGTATTTTTTCCTTTTGTAAGTCGTATCTTGTATTTAAGTGAATATCATTGTTGAATAACCTTGCACACACACAGGGGAAGAGAGAAAAATATTTATTGAGAGAGTTTTTTCTTAAGTACATCGTACTGTACAATTTTGGCTTCATACTGTACAATCATATTTTGTATTGAATGATTTTAATTTGTATTGTACTATATGTTATGCTCTGTCCAAACCCTAGCTGCCAAAGGTTAAGAAATATACTAATTATATACTTGTCATATAGTACGATTAGGTTTGTACTATATGCCCTAATTAAAATCTTTCTTACTAATCCCTCATTATCAGGCAATCAAATTATAGATAATTATTGTGATTAATCGTATTGTACAATATTGTTTGTATTGTATGATTACTCGTGTACAAAATTGGTCATCCTAGAGATTGTACCAAACAAAATCCATAATTTTTGTACTGGTCGTATTGTACGATGTCCACAAACCTGGATGATCGACAATGTATAGTTGGTCGTCCCAAGGAGTATCCTAAATGTGAAGGAGGAATATCTACAGTTCGTACTATACGTCATTTTGATCATATTGTATGAAATGTTATAAAAGTTGAACAGTTCATAAAAATGATCTTGCTTGATGAGTCTGAATCATACTGATTGTACCATACGATACATGTATCATACTGTATGAACAGAAGATGAATTTCTTAAAAACTAGGGTTTTTTGAAGCCCACTACTTAAAGTTTTCTAATACTCCTATTAGAAAATCTTTGGCTCTTGAGACTTCAAGAGAGAGATCTCTAAGGGAGAAAAGAAGGAGATCTTTATGAGAGAAGGGAGGGAGATTTTTTGAGGAAGAAGCTATGAGGGGATTCACAAGGTTGCTCTAATCAAGAATCTTAGCTAGCATCTACAAGCGTCTGCCTAGATTCTTTGTGGCTCTAGAGAAGAAGTTCTTCACGAAAGATCGTGGTTCTCTGACCATCACCTAGAGGGTGAAAATAGAGTTATGGTTCTCTGACCATCACCTAGAGGGTGAAAATAGAGTTGTGGTTCTCTGACCATCATCAGGAGGGTGAAAAAAGAGTTGAGGTTCTCTGCTTGTAAAAGAGTCATGGTTCTCTACCGCACCGAGGAGATGAAATAGCATATGTATAAGCTTCTCCGCCTTTTTGTGGAAGCAAAAGGAGAGTCTTTACTATTTATTGCAATATTTGGAGAGGGAGTTTCTAATGAGTGGACGAAGGTTAGGTTGACAAAACCACTATAAATTCTGGTGTGTTCATTCTGATTATTTTATGCACTTTATTTTATATAATTATATGCGTGGTCAAAAAATTTGTTTTATTTCATTATTATGAAATTTACTCTTTTTGTATCTACTATATCGATTATTGTGTGTGGGTTTGAAAAAATTTTTAAAGAGGTTCTTTTTTACTAAAGAATTTTTAAAATAACCAATTCACCCCACCCCCTACACCCCCCTCCCCCTCCTCCTCCTGGTTAGCCTTAAGCTAGCTCTTTAGGGTTTCACAACCTTCATGAACTTTCAATATGTATGATGTCTAATTATTTCATTATAAAATTAGAATAAACTATAATATTCCATAATGTATTTGATAAATACATTATAAAATTACATTGGATATCATAAAATTCTTTGTTAAAATATATGTACCATAAAATTACATTGATTATTACTAGACATTTAACAAATGTATTATAAATTTAAATTACGTTGTTATTGTGTAACTGATGAATTCATTGCTAAATTATTATCATTCTTCTCTATCCCTTTGTGTATTATTAATGTGTACTGTTGTGTACCTTTATTGTATACGACTATGTACCACTATAGAATGCTATTTATGGTGGGTAGTTGTAGCTTTTCATCTATTTAACTAGGGTTATTATAACATTTCAGGTATTTAAGGTAGGTGGTTGTTTCTTTTCAGCTCTTTAAGGTGGGTAGTTGTAGTATTATAAAATTACTTATTAAATTACTATGTCATATCAGGTACTTAAGGTGGGTGGTTATACCTTCTTAGCTCTTTAAGGTGGGTAGTTGTAGCATTTGAGCTATTTAAAGTGTATCACAAGTTCCCTCCAACATATGTGTATCGTTACAAGCTTCTTGATTATGCTATGCCATCTGCATTGGCCAGATATTGGGAAGTCTTGAGGTATGCCGATGAAAGACTTCATGAACATAACCACCAGTATGATGCATGAATGTATGTGTTGACCTCATTTTTGTGTGAGGTCACCAGGACCAACCTGAGCTCCCTTCTAGTGACTTGATGATTGGCATGTGTTCACTTGTCAATCATGTAGGTCCCAGTAAAATTCCAATACATCTTTAATAAAATTCGAGTCTATTTTCCCATATAATTTCCAGTCCAATTCTCAACCCCAAACTCTAAACCAGCCTTCAATCAACCTTCAATTATCTTTCAAATCACATCCAATAAATCTCAATTATTTATTTGATTAATGTAAGTATTTCAAACTCAACCATTCAAGTCCAAAAATCTACTCCAAATTTAGAATTCCAAACCAAATCTCAAGGATAGGGACCTAAGTCCTAAAACTCTTTCTAGTTGATTTTTCTTTCACCTTGAGACCCAATTAAATGACATTTAATTTAGGGTCTATTAAATGCATATTGATTAGACATGTCCCTAAGTTCAACCATTCAAATTTGAGCTCAATTTGAGGCCATTACTCCCATAAACTGAATTGATTTTAAAAGGATGTAAAACATTCAAATATTTATAGTTTGTGCCACTAAACTTGTCATTTAGTGGAAATTAACCTTGGGACCTTTTCCAAAACCACTGAACATGCTCATATCCTCTATTTTGATATGCTGACAAGTAAAATTCATTTTTTTAGCTTAGTTTGAATCATGTTTGACTAAGGGGTTACAATGACCAAAATATCCATTAAGGATATTTTTTATCCTTTCCCCAAAGTTCAACGTGGCTTGACCATATCAAATCAAAAAATCTCTCATAATGTGTCCTAAACATAGGGAAACATGGGACTCAAACTCACCCCTTGATTTGAGGTTGTTGACCAAGCCAACCATATTTGACCAAAGTGCTCCTTAAGGATTCAAATGGCCATTTCAAACCAAATGAACTCCTCTTGACTTGAAACCACTTCAATTGAATTCATCTGATCAATTTGAATTCAATGGATATCAAACCCTTGATCTAAGGTTAACTTAGTTGACCAAGTCAACCAAGTTTGACTAAATCTCACATACACCACTATCCTTTTCAAACCCTTTGACCAAGGCATTTTCAAGCATATCTTGACCCATGCTTTGACACATAGGGACCCCAAGGAGACCTCCCCTTGTGGACCTAAGCATTGGGTTCACTTGGGTTAGCCATTTGGCTTGAATCATCCATGAGCCAAGTTCTTCCATGGGCCAAACCAAATCAAACAAATGGTTGCATTGGGTCCCCATGACCCAATGCACCTACCCTAGTTTGCCTATCCCTTAAGTCAACACAGGTTAGGAATTGGGCTAGACCAAAGTGGTCAAAACCACTATTGGTTAATCCATTTCCAAACCAAGGCTTCACCATGCCAAACAAACACCACCATTAGATGGCCCTAGGTCCAAAACACTTACCCTAGTTAGCCCAATCCTTGGGTTCAGTTGGGTCGATACTTAGGTTAGCCCAAAGTGGCCAAAACCACTTTGACCTAAGCCATCTTTGACTACAGATTGACAAGACAATCCAACACTTGCATTAGATTCCCCTTGACCCCATGCATTCCCTACATTAATATCATGACCTGACTTAACCAGGGTTTGACCCAAATAGACCTAAACCCACCAAGAATGGGTTAACCCAAGCCATGATGGGAATTTAGGCCACCTCATGGCCAATTCAACCCATAATTAGTTCACCATGGCCCAACCTACCTCCCCCATAAAGCTCAGGTCTTAACTTGGCCCAGACTACATTCAAACTAACCCAAATCGTACATGTCTAGGTCAACCTGAGCCATTTTAGTGAATTGGCCGCCATCATGGCCAATTGACTCCCCCATTCAACTCATCAAACCCTCAGAAGCCTTTTTACCTAAGCCTAACACAACCAATGGCCAGTCACAGCCAGAATAAATGACAAACTAGTTCCAGTGGTCCCCCCTTCACGAGCCCTGGCTGAAGCTTCCTTCAGGCCTGAACTAATCCCCTAAGCTCAAAACTTCTCCCCAGGTTGTCCCCTTCCACATAGAGACCATCCGACGGTCCACCAAGTCAATCTCAATTGTCCATGGCCGCGAGGGTCATTTGAATAGGGCACTTCAATCCAGAGAAGCTCATTCACTCCCAACATTTTGAAAATCTTCCCCAGAGCCCCCTAATCATTCCTCTCTATTTCTCCACATTCCTAGCCTCTTACAACCATAGTCCCGAGTGAACACCAGCAAAACCACTCAGCCCTCTCCTCGAAGTTATATGCTCAGTGGTCGTCCAACCGAGACATCTAAAGGAGAATCATTCATCAGCATCCCCTAAAGCTTCTTAATAAAAAAACTAATTCATTAGGGCTTTCTACATGGTGTGATCCTCATCCTAAGCTCCCTAGATAAGTAGTACAGTCAAGTGTGAAGGTAACCTTCACACTAATGGATTTCTATCATTGGGTTGAAGATTTCTAATGACCTGATGCTCTTTGAGAAATTTAAAGGGGCTTTGCTGGAAAGATCTCTTTGATCATACCATAGAAGCCCTATAACTATGGGATTCTATGGGAGGTTGAAGATGTAATAAGAACCGATGATCTTAATTAACGGCTCTGATGAAATCCCACGGTCTTAGAGCAGATCTAATCCTAGCCGCTCAATCTTGCATTAGATGGCCGCAGTTAATCACACATTTTCTAGTTAGCCGTCAATGATTGGCTGTCCAATCACATGTTGCCCACATGGAAAATTACAACTGATTGGATAATTCTACAATTAAGTTTCACATAAATTCAAGGAAACTTAAAAAATCACATCCCATCACACAGTTGTCTAATTTACATGATCTTAGGCCCATTAGAAAGGTCTTGAGGAGGAACTTTTATTAGGTCCGGTGTAAGGACGTAGAGGAACGTCTGGTCGGAGGAAAAGATCCCGCCAAAAAACTCTGTATTTGCTCAGTATTACTAGGCATTATTTGATAAAAATGAGGAATACTGCTATGTGAAGATCAATATTGAGTTATACCGAGCTATACCGAGCAATACCAAGTTGTACCGAGTTTTTTCTAGGAAAAATGCGGTACAACTTTTGTATAACTCGGTATTGCTCGGTATAGCTCGGTATAACTCGGTATTGGGTCTTCACGTGATGGTATTCCTCATTATTGTTTGGTTTTTCTCAGTATTTCTTGTTTTTTGGCGCGATTTGGCCTCTGACCAGACGTTCCTCTACGTCCGGTCGGAAGACGTAATAATTGGTGACTTATCAAAGCCCTGTGATTTCAAGCTTTAATTATGCATGTATTTATGTTAATTCCAATAATTGTGTTTATGAAAGTTTTGTATTTATGACTTTAATTGACCTCTTCATATCTTAAAACATTGGGAGAGATCTTGGGGATGTATCTAACATGCCCAAAATTTCTCTCCTGTATTTGATTTGGATAAGGGCATGTTTTAGTTGATTTGAGCCTAAAGGTCATGGTATCCTTAATTTCAAATCAACATATCCACCTATCCAATGAGATATAGGACTTGATTGTTTAGAGCCACTAGTTTCATCCCCTCCTTGCCTTAGGTAGCCCCTTTGAATTTTTGAAGGTAACTATAGGGTTACCTAAGGTGGTTTGGTTAACCACATTAGGTGATTCAATTTGGGCTCTAATTCAGTGAACTTGGGCCTTGGGGTCAGATGAACTCATGACCCAAGTTTCACTGAAAATGGAGCCCATTTGGCCCACTATCTAGGGAACCCAAAATCACCCTCTAGATTTAACCTATAGCATTATTTAAATCATAATTAATTCATATGAAATCCAAAAATTCTACATAAGATATCAAATTGACTATCATTCAACCCTCTATCCATGAAAACTAGAAACCCTATTAGATGACTTAAATTTTTACTCTAATTTAATTTCAATGAAAATCAACATTTGATTAATTTAATTAATTAAAAATATTTAAAATTCCAAAAAAACTCCCTAAACACTTGTAAACATCCCCTTAGGTCATATATGACCTTTGGTGGTGATGCAAAAGAGTTTGGATTTGATTTAGATCAAAACTCTAAAATCATCTCTAATTAAACAATTTTAAAAAATTCAAAAATACTCAAACTTTGAAAATTCATAAGTAACCCTAGAAAATTTCAATTTGATCGAACTAAAATCCATTTAACTCTATTAAGGGTCTAGTGTTTTATAAAATGTCAAACCACCACAAGTAAGTTAAAGTAAAAAAGTTAACCCTCTAGTCAACCGTAGTTTAAAACTTTATCAAAACTTTAGAAAATCATAACTTAAAGTGAAAAATTCTCAATTTAGAAAACTTAGAGTCTAATTACTCATCTTAAGGTCTATTTTTTTGAAAAAATATTAAAACTTTAAAATCCTCTCTAATTTAAAAAGTCAATTTTGACCCTTAATTTAATGAATTATAATTATTCAAATAATTTCAAAATTCAATAATTTACCTAAAATTCTGAAAAATTCTAACTTATTCATTTAAACTAGTAATTAAATCAATTGATTTTAAAAATTTATTAACCTTGAATCCTCAACTAATTAAATTAACTTAATTAATATCGATTACTACTATGTAACCTGGGCCTATCTGGCTATTAGCTTAGCCCCAAAGAAGGTGAAATAATTTTCATGACTCTAGTGAGCAATAAAGGTAGTAACCAATTAATATTTAAAATACATTTTAAAATAAACTTTAATGCATTAATATTTAAACTCAAACTAAATTTCCCTTTTGACCTTTAATAAACCCAAAAACTAGACAACTTTAGCAAACTGCCCAACTTAGGAAATATCTAAGCCTCACAGCCTTTTTGTACACACTTTAGATGATTTTCAATGACAACTAACTCTAGTTCTAGTCTAGGCCGATGTTTACATTTTACAGCGGTGTGCTGAGTTTTTTGTGATTTTCACTACATGCTGGTTGATGGATATGATTGCTCTGGTTGATGGGTTTATTTAGTCAATGCAATCTTTGAATTGATGTGATGGACATTAAATTATCCTTAGGTTATGTACGATCTAGTTTCTCACGGAGTTTTCTGTAGGTGGCCATACTCACATATGGTTATAACTCAAGGGGGAAAATTCAAAATCCTTTAAATTGACATGTCTTATGCATGTAATAAAAATGGTTAAGACCCCATTGAAATCAAAAGAGTGTGACCAAGTGTGTTTATATATTTAATTTAATGCATATATATATAAACTGCGTTGGATATTTAATATTAATTGCTTAGGATAACTGTATAGGAAGTCTATATTATTGTTTTAAATTTCATATAATTCGATTGAGTTATAATTAAGTTATGAAAGTGTTTTTGAGTTAGGATCCAACTTGGAGCCCAGAGGCTACTGAGGAGCTCCCTATTCCAGTTACCTCCCCACTCCTTAAGGGGTGTCACTTTTACCACCTTGTTGCTGTCACAGGGGAGGAGAGGATAGCTAGGATAGCTAGTAGGATAGCTAGTTCCCCACTATGTATGGTGGATTACTCTACCAAGAAAACACCAAAGGAGAAACAATTAAAAAGAACTAGGATGTTGGGAAATACAATGCAAACATGCGCTATCCATGAAGGAGAAACTAAGGAACAATATGTGAGGCACCTGAAGGGGGTGATCTCACACTGCTTTGAGAAAGAGATTCTTAAACAAGAGTAGTCTAAAGAAAATAATTTAACTCTCCAGCCCGTCTAAAAGATTAAAAAGTTTGCTAAATAACCAATGATGCCTGTGTTAGTCGATGGATTCCACTGGGTTCCATGCCCCCCATCCTCTAAGATGGAGGAAATTATACATACCGAATATGGTAGGCCATCGATCCCTTCCCCTAAATTTGGAAAGATGGCCTCAGTGGTAGTGAAGACTAGAGGGAAAATAAGAACAGACATATTGTTGAAGCTAAGGGCAAGAGGCTCAAATCCTCTGAGAAGAAATGCAGTCTTAAGAAAGTCAACAAAATTGAAGATGTCTAGATCCTAATTGATATCCCCGAGCTCCCAACCGAGGGATCTGTGGACTCTACCTTGCCCGATGTAGGAGCTATGGCGCTTCAAGCTCCTTCATCACCTCCTAAAGTAGATACCCCTCATCTTATAGAGGATGCCACCCTTCTAACTATCGACCCCAAGGAAGTCAAAGGGGAAGGGATAGAATTAGATGTAGACCAGGAAATGGATGATCAGATGGAAGAAGAGCCTGTTTTTGTATAAGATCTAAAACTACAAGACATTATTTTCGAGTTTAATATGAAGGATTTTGAAGAGATGCCAGATTATAAGGGATACTTACCAGTCGATTATGAGATAATTTATGATAGACCAGACGATGAGGTCGTTTAGGAAATCAGGGATATCTTAAAAAAAAAGGAAGCATCAGAAGCTTTTGATCAAGAACTTGATGATTTACTAATGGATGAAGATGTGGTTACTAGCAGCATCTGCATGGTTGAAACTAGGGGATCAGCTAAGGAAACTGAGTCAAGTAAATGCTATTCTAGAAAAGGAAGAAGAATCAGTGACTATTGATACAGATTCTGATGTATTAGTAAGGGTTAGAGATGATGATCAACATATTAAGAACATTGAAGAACAAGTTGCATACATGTTGTAGGTCAAAGAAATGTAAGAACAGTTGGATAAGTCATAATAACCTCTATTTAAGAAATAATAACTTGTTGTTTAAGTAGTGACTGATCAGATCAAAAAACTAGAGTCCAATTCAAAATTCCCTAAGATAGCGTTGAAAGTCCCTCTAGCCAGCAATCACTTCTTTTAGTTCCCCTATTCCAACTAGCATTCCCTTCATTTCCTCCACCGCCAGCTCAGAAAAATCTTAAGCAGTTAATCGAGGATCAGGTAAGGGAGGCCTTAACCCATTCCTAAGAAACCACAAATATTCCAAAGGGTAGGCCCTACCCCGAGGAATATAATTCAATCCCTTATCTAAAAGACTTTGTGTCCCCATCCTTAAAAATCTTCACCAGCATTAAAAATGCAATGTAGCATTTGGCCTATTTTTGAGTGAGCTATTGCAACATAGGAGGGTCGGATGCTCTACTATTTCGTCAATTTGTTAGTAGTTTTCTAGCATTGCTTTTGAGTGGTATGTCGATCTACCCAACGGTTCGGTGAGAACCTTTAATGAATTGAAAAATCTATTCTTCAAGAGATTTTATGGGGAACAGCAGCAGACAACTATGGGTAATATGGTCGTTGAAAAACAAAATCTAGGAGAGTCTTTGGTTGAGTATATCTTGAGGTGGAAAAACCTCTCGTTGAAGTTTGAACCTCAATTGCAAGAGCAGCACATAGTGGAAATTCTTCTGAAGAATATCCATTGACATTTTGCTTTTCTCCTGAAAGGGTTGACAACCAAAACCTTTAAAAAGATTCTAAACAAGGCAAGCAACCTACAGGAAGAGATTCCAAGGATGTCATTCTTAAAGGATCAGTTTGACGAGAAGAAGGGACCGAAACTGGTGAAGTCTTTTTGAAAATAGAGCAGCTACAGTGTCAACCATGGACAAAGAAAAATAGCCTATCACAACCAGTTTAGTGTTCTTCTACCACCACCAGTTTAAAAGAAATTATTCCAAATAACCCCTCAATTTCCTAGAGAACCTTGACCTATATTAAAGAGAAGTTCACAAGACCATACCCATTTAAAAGAGAGTCACTAAGGAAGTTTCTAGAAGTCTTCTAAAAAATAAGATTTCAAACTACTGGAGGCTAAGAGGCTAGAGGACGCAGATAAGAAAGATGATCTTAAGTACTATCCTTACCACCATATGCTTAGTCATACGATTGAAGCCAATGTTATTTTCAAAGACCGGATAGAGAAGAATTTTAAGTAAGGTAAAATCATCATTCTTAAAGACTGTCTGGTAGACCAAGATCAGGGGTCGGTCAAGACTATCTCAAGTAATCATTCTAATATTTCTTTTTCAATTAAAGATGGTTGGTACATTGTTTAATCCCAGGTAATTAAAAAGTTGATTAACAAATTTTTCATCTTTCTTAGTAGCTGTAGACGAGAGCTCACGGCTCGATATGGGAGGTTGACCTGGAGACTTTGTAGGAGGATGTTGAGCTTCTTTTCTCTAGTAGTTATAATAACTACTATATTAAATGTAAAGAAAAAGAGTGATATTTTTTATAGAGGAAAAATGGTGATGAGAGATGTATCTGAGCAGTGGATGGTGTCATATAAATCCTATTCGTACTTTTTGTTATATGACTTTTACTTTACCCCATCAAAGACAAAGGGACTTGACCGTCCTTATTCCACTCCTTAAATGGAAGTCGAATCTAAGGTCTTATCAGATAATGACTACCCCTAAATTAATTTTCAGGGGAGTCCTATCATGATAGATTTTTCAAATTCAAACTCCTCTCCAAAAAATGATGATGCATTTCCTACAGAGAGCATAAACCCCACTTCAGTCTATCCTCTCGATCAGATCATGGAAGTACAACTTCGTAGTGGAAATCTCTTACCCCCTAGGCTTCCTCCCTAGAAAAAGGCAAGCAGGTTATCTCTAACGATCTAATTCCAAATCCTCCTCAACAATCCAACCTTCCTTCAAATCTTTCGGGTCATGAGTTCAATGTTCCTAAGGTTGACTACAATGTCCAGGTTCATCTTAGGAAGTTACCCACCAAGTTGAGCATCTACGGTGACCTCGTCCTCTGAAAGGAGATGAGGGAATCATTAATCAAAGCACTTCTCAATCTAGAGATCTACTTAGCTAAACTAGCTTCAACCTCACAAGATGAACCCTCTACTTCAAGGAAATCCTAGGAGTAAGTTTCTCTTATGAGGATTTACTTCTAGGTATTGTCGATCATAATCGCCTACTTTACATCACTATAAATGTGGAAAAATTCATGTTATCCAAAATTTTGGTTAATTTGGGTGCACCGATCAACGTGATGAATGTAAATACTCTCATATATCTTAAAGTTGATACACGCAAGCTTAACATCTACAAGTTGGTGTTGCGCGGGTTCAACGAAAAGGGAGAGAAAGCTTTAGGTTCAATCACCTTGCTTTTAGAGATTAGAGAATAGAAAATCAAAGCGAAATTTTATACAATTGATTTGATAACATCCTTTAACGCACTTTTAGGTAGGCCCTGGATCTATAAATACAAGATGGTTCTGTATACCCTACATCAATGCGTCAAGTACATATGGGACGACATTGAATACATGATTAAGGGTGACCTACAACTATTTTCTATTCCAAAGATCGAGATTTATGAGGATGTTGCATATTATGCTCCTAAAGTTACATCTACCCATTCTAAAATCAGGATCAAGAAGAAAGAGAAAACAAGTGGGCAAAGCTCCAACCAAAATTAAGAATCAAAAGGAGAAAAAGGAAAAGATCAAAAAGTGCAAGAATCGGATAGTGAAGATGACCTCGAGATCATGGTCTATAGACCTCCAAGCAGGTTACCTCAAAGAGATGGGAGGATGACCCAAAGAGTACGTGGTAGGCATGCTTCATTTGAAAGGAGAATAACCCTGTTGTATATTTATCCGAAATCAAGTTCCCATGAAGAATAAGAAAAATGGGGTGCTGCAATTCCTTTTGATTACCAAAAAATAAATCCTCATCCAAAGCTTGATCTCACTTTAGAACAGGATAGTGACCCTGAGGTTGAGCTACAAAAGTTCAAGGTGATGAGCCTGAATTAATGATGTACAAAAAACTCAGTAGAAGAATTGAAGCCTTAACCTTAACCCCACTATCTGCAGGCAGGGTTGCAGGGTTAGTTATTAAGGAAGCTCTTAACTTAGATGGTGAAGGGAGGAAAATCCAAAAGTTCTATCATGGCTCCTCCTCCTCAGGGAAAGAAGGTGTAACCTTGAGGAGGTAGATTTTAATGAATTAATAGAATTACCTTTTGGTTATTTTCTTGCTGATGTCAGAAGTCTTATCTCTAAGAGTCCCACGCCAAGTCGATTGACTAAGGGTCAAGCTCGATACCAATGAAAGCCTCTGGTATACAAAAAATAGGAGAAATTTGATGAGTGATATCGGCTTTAGTATCATTAGTTCATTTGGCGACAATGAATATTGTCTTGTGATAACTTATCATTTTGAATATAAGAATGTCCCTATGAAAGTTATATCTCCCCTCGATAGAATTTATTTGGAAACTTCAAATGACTCTAATGAATTTCAAGTTCGAGATGAACCCCCTGAATTTGAAGAAGAAATTAAATCGACAGTAGACGAATTAAAAAAGGTTAACCTTGGAACAGAAGATGACCCTCACCCCACCTTCATAAGCTTGTTTTTTAGTGAGGATGAGTCTAGGTATCTAATTCAACTTCTTTATGAGTTTAAATACTGCTTCACCTGGACATACGTCAAAATGTTTGGCTTTTCTGCTAACGTAGAAACTCTTAAACTTGGAATCCAATACGATGTCATTCCTATCAAATAAGCTCATTGACGCATGTGCTTAGGGATCGAGCAGCAAGTTGTTTCTGAAATCAAGAAATTGGTCAAGGCCATATTTATTCAAGAGAAGCAATATCCCTCTTAGGTAGCCAGCATCATACCAATTCAAAAAAAGAATGATCAAATCTAGATTTGTGTCAAGTATAGGGATTTGAATAAGACGTGTTCCAAGAATGAATTTTCTTTGGCCATAACCGAGCTTATAGTGGACATTACCTCATCGCGTGTTATTTTCTCCTTTATGGATGGCTCGTCTGGTTACAATCAAATAAAAAATGGCCCTATAAGATGAAAGAAAAGCTGCATTTATAACCCCTATAAGAATCTTTTGTTATAAAGTGATGTCATTTAACCTTAAAAATGTTGGTGCAACCTACTAGCGGGTCATGAATTATATTTTTGATGACTTAATCCACAATCAAGTTGAGTGTTATATTGATGATTTAGTTATCAAGGTCAAAGTCAAAGAGGATAATGTATTGACTTAAGAGTCATTTTTTAGTGGTTGAACCTCTACGACCTCAAAATGAACCCCCTGAAGTATGATTTCGGTGTCACTTCAAGGAAGTTTTTGGGCTTCGTAGTGAGGCATTGTGGAATTAAAATTGATCCTGCTGAAATTGAGACCATCTTAAATATGCCAACCTTTCTCTCTCCTAGCAAAAAAAAAAATGCAAATTCATATGGGACAGGAAATGTCAAAATGCTTTTGAAAGCATCAAATAGTACCTTACAAATCCGCCAGTCTTGGAAGCCCCTATTCAAGGGAAACATCTTATTCTTTACACCACTAATTTTGATGAGTTGCTTGGTGCTCTTCTAGCTCAAATCAACGACGAGGGGAAAGATAATATTCTCTATTATCTGAGCTGAAGGCTTCTTCTTATGGAAATCTTCTACCATTCAATCGAGAAACATTATCTTGCTTTAATTTTTGTAGCCCAAAAATTAAAACATTATGTGCTCTCTCGTCAAGTAAATTTGATTTTTAGAGTCAATCCCATACAATACCTTATGACCCGGCCTATGCTATCAGGATGTTTGGAATGGTAGTCTACGATATTACTTCAATTCGATGTCGCTTTCATTTTCATGTGTGTTGTGAAAGCACAGGCTATTGCAGACTTCCTAGCAACGTCCCCGCTATCGATGGATTCTCCTTTAAATGATGATTACCTGACAAACAAATCATGAGTTTAAAGGAATCTGACGATCATATCTGATAATTATATTTTGATGGTGCGGTATTCTCTGAACGGGGCAAAATCTAAAAATCTACAATCACTGGAAAAGTCGGAATTTGTCTAATTTTCATAACATCAGAGAAGGGAATGATGCATTTTTCCTATTATTAATTAGAGTCTTGCACGAACAATGAGTCAGAGTACGAAGCTTTAATAACCGGCATGAAACTTGTAATCTTGATGGAGATTAAAGAGATTAAAATCTTTTATGATCATCATCTGGTAATCAACCAGATTGCAGGAGTTTTAAATCCTAAATCCTTAAATATCACCACTACACTAGTCACTTGCTCAAGAAGATTCATGTTACAACTTTGTACATTATTTCCCATGAAACAATTTAGTGATGGATGTCTTGGCAAAGCTTGCAAAGGAATTTGCATGTCCAGAAGAAGACTCCATTCCTATAGAGATTCAGAGTCGTCAAGTCATCCTAAAGATTTGGAGCACATCAACCAGCACTCTTCACAAATCCTATCTGCCTCTTCAGCAACCGGCAAAGAAGGTGATTGGAGGCAACTGTTAATTGACTACCTTCAATAAAGCAAACTACCTCACTCTCTCGTATGCACTTGTGAACAATATGTTATACCATCAATCATTCGATCAGATGTGACAATATTGTTTAAACAAACAAGAGGCCCTAAAGATCATAAATGAGGTCCATTCCGAGCTGTGGTACTCATCAATTGGGTTCTAAGATGAAGTTGAAAATCAAAAAATTTGGATACTACTAGCCTATGATGATTGACGATTACATGAGTATTGCAAAATATTATTATCAATGTCAAGTACATGGTGTGATATTACATCAGCCGCCTAACGTGTTGCATCCCACGATAGCTTTGTAGTACTTTGAAAGTTGGGGCACGAATGTTATCGAGCCGGTTGACCCTGCCTCTTCAAACAGTCATCACTTCATTTTGGCAGCGAATGATTACTTCTCAAAGTGGACGGAAGCAATTCTCCTATGAAATATAACATAATATCATTTCATGAAGTTCTTTTGTGATCATATCGTTTATCGATTTAATGTACCCCACAGAATCATATTCAATAATGGTCAAGTTTCAAGTTTACGAAAATCAATAATTTTACAAGATAGCATAATATTACCTGGAGATACTCAATAATCTACTACCTCTAGGCTAATGAGTTGGTTGAGGCCTTCAACAGAACTATAATCTAGATCATTAAAAAAACCATGATTACAATAAACGTCAATGGGATGAGAGCTTTGTATTAGACCACTTATAGGAAACCTGTTTCTAAACCTTGTGAGAAAACATTTTACAACAATATGCAAATGTTCCAAACCCTAAACTTAAACCTAAACCCTAAGAACTTTATTATATAAGAAAAAAATTTATGTTAATATAAAATATATTATTCAAAGAAAAAAATTTATTTTACATATACATAACAAATAGAACAAACATATTTGGTGATAAATTACTTCTCTAAAAATAAAACTCACCTTAGCCATTGATTCTGCAACGAAAATCTAAAGCACAAAAAAAAAAAAAAAAGGAAATTCGGAAAGTAAAGAGCACCTGAAACAAGAGAAATTGAAACTCCTCATTTTTCAATTTTCCATTAAAACGCCTATGTTCTTTTAATAGAAAGTTACTTTATGGCTTTGGACCGAATCAGGTCATCAGGTCACACAGTAAATTGGAAACGACGCAAAAAAAAAAAATTATAATTATATTAGTTCGACTTGTCAAGTAGTCAGGTTGCCACATGGCAACATGATATTAAAAATTATTTTAAAAAATAGTAAAAAAAAAAAAAAAAGACCTAAACAAAACCTTAATCGAAATGAGAAACTATTGAATTTTCTTTGAGATGAACAACACAATTTGACTGGTTTTCCATGTATTAAACTTATACCAAAAATAAATCGAGTAGCTTTGGGAACCATTATGACCAAAATTAGGTCAATATACCCTAAACAAAAAAAAAGCTCAATTAAATGAGAAATAACTGGTATGGGTGCAATTGGAGGCTAAAGTACAATAAAATAAAACAAGTGGTTTGTAAGATATGTTAGCAAGTACAATATATTTCAAGAGTTATTTCACCCTTCTCCACTTCATTGAAGAAACTCATCCACAAATCGTCTCCCTAATTGTTGTTGATCTACGCTTATAAAAATGCTCAATCCAAAGTATGTCAAAATCAATTCTGATACATATATGATGAACAAACGAAGTATAATTGCAATTAGAAGAAAAGACAATTTCAATACTACGAAAGAAAAAAAAAATGGTAATCTCACATCCAAAAGAGATTCAGTTACACATCATATTGGGGAATTATTTAAGCAAATAAAAGGAACCTCTCTCATCCTTCAAACTCTCCCCCAAAAATTCTTCCATACTCAAGCATTTATTGCCTCAAACATGATCTCACCAACCAAGTAAAATAAAATATAAAGTAAGCTGTGATTCTTCTAGTAAAACATTTAATAACTACATATTCTGGCAAAGATTTTAAACTCTAAAACAAAAAATAAACTGAAAAAAATGACTTTCACTTTTTCATTCAATTTGTGAAAGCTCACAGCTGTTTGAGCTCTGAAAGTGAATCAATATAAACAAATACCAGTTTTGAGAACAGGCAAGCTGCTACCAGTCAAACATGGCCAATCCATTCGTACCAGGACTGCATGGAACAACAAAAAGAACTTTGCCAAGTTAACCGGTATTTCTAACATAAGATAATAGAAACTAACATAATCATAAAACTATATAGAGGAGTAAAACATACATATGTAATTCACCGAAAAAAAAAAAAAGAGGCCAAAATTTTTATCAATGGCTAATGGAATAGTGACTTGCAATTGAAAAAGGATTAAAACTAAGAAATATTCTATAATCTTATGGGAAAACCTGGAAATTACATGCCTTTGGAAAAATGATTTTATGTTAATTTTGTTCGAATTTCCCACTTTTGGTTAAGTTTGGCTGAACAAGAACTAGTTTGAGATGATTTTCACAGTATGAAGTTAATGCTTCAGCAGGGTAGGAATCTAAAGCACTAGGAGTATTTGAGATTCTGGATAAGACAGCACATGCTCCTTCAAGCATTTAAGCTTCATTAGCTAACGTCGTGTAGCACAAAATGAAGTGATCCAAACCTGTTATAGTTTAAACGAACAGCGCCACAAGTGTTCTCTAAATGATTGTCAAACCATTGATGGGATGCACAGGCGGGTAGCGCTTTCCTTAATGCATGTCCAACACAAAAGAATTGCAGAACTACGGGTTTTTAAAAGCCAACGTATCAACAGCATTGTCAAAGATTGGCTTATTGCTACAAATCATGAGGGAGCTAATGCAGAACATAGTTACTTGGAATTTCAGCACATGCTGTATTTGGACATGCCCTCACATGTCGTATTAGGATAAATTTTTAATAAATACGTAATCAACTTTTTCTTTATTTATAAGATTCAATCAATATTGCAAGCAAGATGCTCTCTCTCTCTCTCTCTCTTCGCTCCCTCCCTCTTTGGTTGTCTTAATCTTCACCTTTCCATCTCTGGAGGAAATCATGTACAAGCCTACCATCTCTCTAACAATCAAGCAAACAAAATATAAGTCAACCTCGTCTTTACAGCCGCCACAAAAGCTATAACTTACATCAATAAGAATTTTCCCATTTCTAAAAGCCCATTAGGAACGCTATTAAAAGAGGCAAAATTAGGCCTGAAGAAAATCAATCAGATGGTTTAGGAACTTGCGATGAAAAGCAAAGAGATGCAAAAAAAAGATAGGTTGATAGGATTAATTTATCGCAAAAGAGATAGTTCAAAGATAAGATGATTAGTAGTGCTGAAGGATTACTACATATAGCATTTACTTACAAGGAAGGATTCATAAGATTGACCGTAAATAGTGATTTCAATGATAAAAAATGGCAGTTACAATGTTGATGATAATCATCATGGGAAGACTAAGCAGGCACCCCAATAGGCGTAACACACTTAAACTAGAGGGCAAAATTACTTCTAACTAAATGCACTTATTCTTACTCAGCATAAAATAATCCAAGAATGATGCTCGTTACCTATGAATACAGGCTTTAACATGATTATTCAAGCTTGGCTGACATCCATGGGGTAGCTCCCAAGCACTCTTAGGAATTTTGCAAATTCCTGATAATAATAATAATAATAATAATCAAATGTATTAAACTTATTCAAATACTTCCAAAATTTATGCTATGAGGCATACCTCTAGGTGCCTTAGGGCATTCTGCGCATTTTGTGAGGCCATTGACGCTTCAAAATCTACATAGAAAAGATAATCAAAGTACCTGGAGAAAAGTTAAACAAAAGCTATTAGCAACTCAATTAAGTTCCATGCAAAGATGATCGCCAAGTAATGGTTTTTCAGAAGAATCGGAGGTGGAACTAAAATTAGTATCTAAAGAAATAAATGTTGAAGAAAAACATAAAATGGGTCAGGCAAAGATATACTTTGGAGATCCACTGCATACATCAACGGATATAAGCGTAGGCCTTTTCTTTTGGGGCCGGCTTTCAATCTAACTCAGAAAGTATAAGAGTCATTAATTGCGCAGAAAAAAAAGAAGTAGCAACACAAGAATATTTTATCACAACAGAAAATAGCAATATTACCTTTGTCAAGCTGATATCCCTCATAGCAAAAACAGCAAGTGCCTTGAAAAGCACGCCAGGCCCCTCTTCTAAAGAGAACACTATACTTGTCTTGCAAAAACATAGTTTAACAGCATGATTACACAACCAATGGGAAAACAACGTGATTTATAACTTTTATCAGTCAACGTAAACAAAAGGTGGTTTAGAGATGCTAAACTTCTGTACAATAGCATTTTCTACATATATTGCCGAACTTACTTTAAATGGTCTATCAATACCAGGAATAATGGGCTCTCTTGCTAACATCAAAAAACGAGTAACATTATCAGAGTCATCCTGCAGAAGAGTTCATGTCATAGTGAAAGCAAATACCCAAATAAAAGACCAACAAGTTATGCAAGACTATGATTCATACTTGGATATCTCTAGCAAGAATATTCAAACCGTATAGTTCAGCAGCCAAGGAGCTTGCAACTGCCCCAGCATCTTGTAGCTGGTTAGTAGCAACAAACTATAAAAAGAACATGAACAAATTAATAAGAGTGCCATGCATTTAATCTGGTTGACTTGGTATGCATCACAACCAAATGAAGCATGCACAGTGAGAATTGAATTAAAATTAGGAAAATAAAGGACCTCCCAAAACTTCAATAAAAACCAAAATTGAGCATTAGATTCATGACCTTGCTTCCTAGTTTACCATATGACAAGGAATCACATGAGGTTTAAAAGGTGCCTATGTCTAACCTTTGCAGCACCTGCTGTATCATCCACAGCTTCTCTAACAACACCCAATTTGGTTAAAGTATGTTCACATTGTGCAAGGGCCTGAGATTTACATACATTAAGAGCACAATTAAAACTAAAACAAATGAAAGGAATCATTTACACAAAAAACTAATTCAATACTTGAGGATGGCTAAGAACTCTCTTTAGGTCTTCAATTTGCACACCACGATTTGCAAGCAAGCAATGCCGGACTGCATACTTCACTTCTCCAACAATATGTAAGCCATACCGAAGCAACAAGTCATAGTTACGATGGATGCTACCACCTAAAGAGTTCTCAATTGGTAAAACGGCCCTATCAACCACCCAACGATCCACAGCCTGTGGTAAAGAGAAAAGAAATTTACGCATCAGAGACCAAACAATTAAGCAACTGTAGGAAGAAGAACTAGTTTTGCCAAAAAAAATTAGTAAGATTCACCAAAAATTTGAAAACAGACATGACACTGAAAAGTACTAGTGGCGATTGAAGGCATCATTAAGTAAGCTTTTGTCTTTTTTTTACCCAAAAGCATGTTGAAAGGGCTAAAAAAACCATTGAAACATACATAATCCACTTTTTTAACCATAAAAAGTAGAATAATTATAAATGGAGAAGAAAGTAAAAGCATGAATCTAACATCCTATCATTTGAATGGCATCCAAAACCACATTATGTTGAATTTGGGAAAGAGTGCCGAATACATACTACTTATTTTAATTAAATATTGATTAAGAATGTGATATGAAATACTTGAGTTCGCAAGTAATCCTCTTGGAAATACTTGAGTTCGCAAGCAACCATAGCAATACTCGGTGAAAAATCAACAAGAATAATATGAGAACTTCAAGAAAATATGCTCCAAACAGCAGATTTTTATTAGGGACATCAAAGCAAATCAAACACAAAGTAAATATACAATTGATCCTCAATTCAAGAGGAGGATCGTCTCTCCCAAAATCTCTAGACAAGAGTCTAGAGCCCAAACACCAAAGAACTCCAAGATAACAAACAATACCAACATGCCCAACCCTAACCCCCTCATGCCCTTTAAATAGAATTTTTATTGCGTCCTCCCACCTGACGTAGAGATACGTCCTCCAAGAGCTAAAATCGCGCTAAAAAACGAGAAATACCGAGCAAAACCAAACAATAACGAGGAATATCATCATGTGAAGACCAATACCGAGCAATACAAAAAAATACCTAGTTTTTCCTAGAAAAAACTCGGTATTTTTTTGTATTGCTCGGTATTGCTCGGTATAACTCGGTATAACTCGGTATTGGTCTTCACATGATGATATTCCTCGTTATTATCAAATAATACGTAGCAATACCGAGCAAAAACCGAGTTTTTTGGCGGTGGGAGGACGTATCTCTACGTCAGGTGGGAGGACGCAATAAAAATTCCTTTAAATAGCCCTCTCCACCTCCTTAAAAACTTCCTAATATAAGATATTATTTATTTAATACAAAAACATCAAATCTTTTTAATTAATTAAATCCACTTTCCCTATTGGCTTCCAGCCTCTCCTTTTTTTGGCCGCCAAAGTGGCTCCCAACCCTAGGTTAGGCGGTTTGGGCCCCCTTTGGTACCGCCGGCCCCATCTTGGCAGTTCAATATGAACTGCCCTTTAAGAATGCCAAAAAATAAAATTGTAAAAAATGGTACATATTTTTTGTAAGTGTTGTGGTTGAGTAAGCACGAGATGCCCTCATCAACCAGTAAGAATAGATAAGCTTGAAAAAAGTGGTGTTCTACCTATAGTATGAACAAAAAGTGTGAAATAAGAATCATATTTAGTTCAACACATTAAGTACAATTCATACTTTGATGAACAGCAAACAATTTGCCATTGGATCTTTACATTAGTGATTCTAAGGACAAGATTGTTCGATGAATCATCATGACTCCCTTTTGCCTCCTCGATGCCTCCTCCCAGTATTATACTCCAACATATGCCATCTTGAAAACACGCTGTAAATCAAAATAAGCTCAAAAGGGAAACCCTGTGGTTTCACTCATCAGCATTTTTTTGCACATATTATGTTTATTTTCATTTCCATAACAATATATTTTACAAATCAACAATTAAGGTTGGCCTAACAAATTAAGTCATCTCAAAAAAATGACAGACGCATTCACATGAATATTCAATAGAAGATAGTTATGGCTACACATAAGAAAAACTAAACATCTATTATAATGATCCTTTCAAGAAGTATAAATACAGGAAAAATGCTGATGGATAGTTAACACGCGCTCAAATACTATAGTATGAAATACAGAAGGGGATTAAACTGGGTACATGAATAAGAAAATAAACTGTGAGATTTCAGATGGAAATTATAATATCCTAATTATTAGTTCAGAGTGAATCAAAATTTATATAATATTTAATTAACTTTTAGCTTTTTATTTTCCAGTAGTTGGTTATGTTGCCATTGCATTACAAACTTTTTATTATCAATGTTCTCTGTATAGCTGTTCCTGTGGCTGGTTCGTGGTGTTGTAGTTTTTTCTTGTGTTTATTTTGGACAGGGGATGTTCAGCGATTAGGACAAAGCAAAAGAATCGAGGGATTCCAAATACAAGAATCAGGAGTGCAGAAGTAAGACAGCTAGAGAAAAATCAAATATTTCAGTTGTTCATTTCGTCCTTGGGTCTAGGTCTGGAGGCTGATAATATGGAAAACGTTGAAAATATGAGGTTCTCATTCATGCTCTTGCCAAGAGATAGAGATTGCAAGTTCGCCAACTAAGATTAGGCTATTGAAGATCAAAACCAAAAGGTTGTTGAAAGTCTTCTTCGTCTTCCTTTCCCTCACACAAATAGATATCCAGAAATATAGTGGTGGGTTTGGTTCCTCTCATTTTCTTCCTCAAGGAATCTAGTTTTGAGTTGAAATCAAGATAGATTAAGAAGAAAATTTGTGGAAAAGAATAGTGGAAGGCTTGCATAAGTTAACCGATCATCTATAAAAGCTAATTCATAATATTTCAATGTGGATACTGGTATCCATCACACAAAACTACATCATTCTTATTGCCTTCATGATTTTTTTTAAAAGTTCTTTACCATCTATTTTATTGTTTCTAATTTATTGTTTTATGTTTTTTTTATAAGTCTATGAAATTAGTTTATTAGCAAGTGATCATGTTCTTGTGTAAAAGGAGTATAATCTCTGAAAGGGAGAAAGTTTAATTTTATTTAATGGAAAGATTGTTATTCTGAATTGTGAAGTTTTTGTAAAATCTTTTGTTCAGTTTGTGTATGGATTGAAAGAAATCTATTGATTAGATAACCGTCCACATTATATTGGTTAATGTTCACAATTCAATTGAAAGATTGCAATTTGCATAATTGGTAAGGTCCAGACAACATAAAATCAAAGCCAATGGCAAGTTTATCAAGAATGGGGCATTCAAAGGTTAAGATTGAGAGGTTCAATGAAAAAACGCATTGATTTTGTGGAAATAGATGAAAGCCATTCTTGTTCATGAAAGAAGCAAAAGTTTTTGATTGAGAAAGAAATTTGTCGAGTTCTTTGAATGTATACATGCCAAAATGATAGAGTTGGCATATAGTATATTTGTGTTACAGTTGAACAACTAGATCATTCGTGAGGTTCATAGTCTACAGGAATTTGGTTAAAGCTAGAGCAAATGTAAAAGACTAAAAAATTGCAAAATCGGATACACACCAAGGGTAAACTATTTGGGCTTATGATGTTTGAAGGGAAGAGATTAATGATTTCAATAAAATTGTAATAGATTTAGAAAACCTTGGGATTAAGATGAATTATGAGGATAATGCTCTAATTATACTTAATTTAATGGCTAAATCACATGGGCATTTTGTTAAACTATAAAATATGTTTAGAAAACGATCATTAGATAACTTCGAAATCCAATGAAATAGAAACTAAAATAGGAAAAAAAATCGAAGAAGCATTAGGTTTGCATGTAGGAAGATCCAAGAAGAAAAAAAAAATTGAATGTAGGTCCAAATTTAAAGCTAAAATCAAATGCTTTTTTTTTTGTCACAAGGAAGATCACTTTAAAAGAAGTTTTCCATGAAGATATAAAAAGGACAAAGGAAAATGATGTTTGGGGAAGCTTTAGCAGTGTTAGATGGATATGATGATTATTGGGTTCAATAGTTTCTACTGATTTTAGTAATAATGATTGGATGATGGATTTAGGTTGTTCCAAATTGGCATTGGTTTGAATCATACATAAAATTCAGCAGTGAGAAAACTATTATGGAGTATAATGTTCTTTGTGAAGACATTGGGATCGGAATTGTTAGAATCAAAATAGGAGACGGAATCATTAGGACTGCAATTGAAGTTAGATGTTACTAGAACTTATAAAGAAACATGTTACTTAGTACTCTAGATGGGCATTGATGGTTATTATGAAGGGCAAGAAGACGTTCTGGTCAATATTAATTGCTATGGAAAAAATGACTAAATCATTTGAGGTATCATATGTTGGAGAAACAAATAAAATAAGATTTTGACACCTCAACTACAACATATTAATGTTCTATATAAATAAGGGGCCAAATGGAAAAGCAAAGGAGCAATATTGATTTTTGTGACCATTATATCTTTGGAAAGTGGATTAGGGTAAAGTTTGGTTCACAAAAACATAATACTAAAAGTACTATGAATTACATTCATTTTGATATCTATGGACCTACTAATGTTCCAATTTATGGTATAGAAATATATTTATCTCATTCATAGATGATTTTCAAGAAAAATCTGGATATATGTGTTGAAATATAAGATATTCAAGCAATGAAAAATTTAAGTTAAAAATCAGATTTTTAAGATCTAAAAATTATTTAGTCTTAACATAAATGGGATGAATGAGTACAATGGTCAATAGTACAAGAAATTTGACTCTACATGCCTAAGAATTCTTTCAATAGGGGTGGTTTTGATGTGTGTGTCTACTATAAGAGGCCTGATTGTGATTTTTCTTTTATTGGGTTTTTCTATGTGAATGATATGCTAATAGCCATAAGGCAGATCTACAATAGAGGCCCTGGGGTATGAGCCTCCACTGCCCAATTTTAAACAAAATATTATTTCCCTAAATAGTTAATTTAGCAAATACAAACAATTTAATTCCTTAAATATGCATACAAAACATAGCAATCGCATCATTGATGGCAGGAACTGAGAACAATTGGCAGTTGGGTTGCGGCGGATCAGTCTTGCCTCCAGTTTCTCTATGATGCCCTCGTTGTCATCATCAACTGTGAGCCAATTATAAAATATTTCTCCTCTCTCTCTCTCTCTCTCTCTCTCTCTCTCTCTCTCTCTCTCTCTCCCCCCTCCCCTATCCGCAAGACCGTGAAACTCACCGGCATTGTCACCTTCAATCGTAATTCTGTTACATATTTTATTTTCCTCCATCTTTCTTTCTCTTTATATATAGATAATCGTGAGACTTGCGAGGTGTCCTCGCAGGCATTGTCCTCATCATCACCGTCAACCTAAGACAACCCGAATCCATGTACTTTACTGTTGATAGTCACTAATGAGACTTTTATGTTAATTAAAAATTTTAATTTTTAATATTTCTAAATAATAGATATAATTTTGACTTGAAATGCATTATTAATCAATATTTTATCATATTGCTTAGACCAATAGAATATTGTAATTTATTTTTCTAGTTATCACTCTTTCGTAGGAAATTGATGTATTTGAAGTCAAATAGATTATCGAATTAGAAAATTTTGTGCCCCCATAAAAGGAATATCCTGGCTTCTAAATTGGAGGTACCAAATTTAAAAGCATTATTCAAAAATAAGTTTGAAATGAAGGATTTAGGACAGGCCAGACACATTCTTGGTATTGATAACATAAGGAGCAGGGGGAAACGCTTGTTGTACTTAACTGAATGCATGTATATTTGGAAGAAGCTGAAGAACTTTGAAATGATTATTGCCAAAACTATTTCATCCCCTTAGGAATAACTATTCAAGCTTTCAATCATGCACTCACCATCAAACATAAAGATCATAGGTATATGAAAATAATGATATAATCTAATGCTGCATGCAGTCTTATGTACTCTATCGTTTGTATCAAACCAAATAAAGCATATGCGATAACTATGATATATAAATATGAGGCTAATTCTTGAAGAGAACATTGGATGGTTGCTAAGTGGATCTTCAAGTACTTATAAGAGTCGATTGAAATTGATTTGTGTTATAGAAAAAGAGAACAAAATAAGAGAACAAATTGTAGACTCATTAAATTGACGATTGGATAAACAAAGATCTTTATATTGACCTCCAAATCTATTCCACAACTTGACTTAATCAAACATAAGGAGACTGATAGATGAACAGAAATCACTTCAAAGTGCCTCATCGCTATTGAAAATTAGTAAATATCACCCATTTTATGAAACTGACAATGCCGACACACAGACATCATAAAAAATACCAAAGAGAAACCCTACAAATGATTCAATCAAACTTCACGAAGGCAACAAATGACAAACATGATGTTGTGTAAAATCACACAAATCTCACTCATTTTGCAAAACAGATTGCACAGATGTGTTCAAACCATCAAAATACTTAAAAAGGAACCCTTAGCAATCGAGTCAAGTTAACACAATTAAAAATGATGGATTATGAGTGCAATGTTGTGTAAGATTGCCCGAAAGCTTTTCATTTGTGAAACAGATTGAACCACTATGTTTGGAACATCGAAATTATCAAAAAAAGAACAATTATATTGCCCAAGTCTCGACAAAAGAGAAACAACGAAAAATCCACCAACGTGAGCAATGAAAATTTTGGTGAGTGATTCATATACAATTTAAGTTAAATTAAAAAATTATTATTATTACTACTACTTTATATATATATATATATATATATATATATGAGAATTTTCAAAATTCCATTGAATCAGCCCGTTGGCGGGATTCATGCGGAGGATGGAGGATCGCACTCCAACCATCTCCGATGATCGGAATGTGCCGTCGTGGAACGGAATTGCATCAGCGACTTCAGATAAGGCTTATTTGGAGAAAGTATGGAGAAATAGCAATTCGGCATTGGTGATCCGAGAGCCAATTATGGAGAAGGTTGCAGTTGTTTCACCTGTGGTGGGAAAAGGTAAACAAATTATGATTGAAGAAGAGAAATCTCCTCATCGTAATGATGGCTCAGCTTCAGGGAGAAATTTAATTGTTAGCAGATTCGCCAACGTGAAACACAAACCTAGTATGGAAGTCAATCATTTGTCGGAAAAGGCCCAGATTTGCAAACCAATTGTTTGTGAAAAAGCTGTAGAAGAAGGAAATCATTCTAATCCTGTAGTAGAGGGCAATACCAATGTTTTATTATCTGAACAAGAGCAAGTTAATCCATGGATTAAACGTCCATACATTAAAGTCAATCTTCCGGCTAGTGATTCTTTTCTGACGGAAGATGGTTCTGCTGTCAAATTATTTCAGCCTAATGTTAAAACCAATTCAGAGAAGTTACAATTCTCCATTGTAGTGAAAGTATTTGGGAGGAGTATTCCAATACATCTGGTTGCAACAGAGCTTAGACGACAGTGGACGAAATTTGGTAAATTTCATCTGACGAGCCTTGGTTATGACTGGGTTTTATGTTCATTCTTCTCTAAGGAGGCCATGGAGAATGTTCTTTTGGAAGGACCATAGTTTGTCAACGGGCATATAGTTGGGCTTGATAAATGGAGCTCAGAATTTAATCCCGATTCTCTCGAAGGGCTATCTTCTCCAATCTAGATTAGAATGCCGAGTTTGCCATTATACTGCTGGGATGAAATCAATGTCTCAAGAATAGTGTCTTCTGTGGGCGAACCCATTTTGATTGATGGGGATATGTTCTAATGGGGAAGGAGAGAATTTGTCAAGGTCTGCGTCCGAATTCAGCTTGATCGTCAGCTGCCTACTGGTGTCTGGGTGGAAGGAGTTAATGGCAAATTTTTCCAAAAAGTGGAATATGAGAAAATTTCAAACTTTTGTTATGAATGTGGATGCATTGGTCATTTGAAGGAATCTTGCAATGTGGCTGAGAAGAATGCAGGATCAGTGAAGATTAATAAACAGCCTTTGTGAAAGTTCAGAACAGGGCATTAGTACCAAAACAATTCCAGATTTGAACTCATGGTCGTTAGTCAATTACAGAAGAAATAAAAAGAATAACTTCGGAATGCAGAAGATAAAATTCATTCCAAAGGGAGGTGAATCATTGAAATATGTTAATGAAGAGCTTTCCAATAAGGTGATGAATAAAGGAGGAGTATTGATGAATCTGGAAGGCAGAGACAATAACCTTTGCAAGCCTGGAGAAAGAAAAAAGACTGAAGTTAAGACAAACGTGCCGAAAGATGCAAGTAATCATGTTGAAGTTCGCGATTCAGTTGAAGCTGCAGTGAATTCTATTGAAGCTGCGAAGGGAGCTACTTTTCAAGCCATAAATTTGGCATAACAGAGAGATCCCGTGGGGAATTTGGAGGTTGATTCAACCATGATGGCCTTTTTATCGCCAGGTAATAAATTTGAGTTGCTGAACTCTTTATGTGAGGAAGGCAATGGTGTGGATATTCAAGTTGATTCCTTAGTAGAGGAGTTGGAAGAAGGTGAAGTAATGAAAAATCTGGAGGACTGTCAAAATAATGACATAGAGGCAGCTGCTCAGGGCAGTTTTGAGAAGAATATTGTTATTCTGGCTGAGGAAAATTCTTCTCTGAGTATCGGAAAGGCTTCTTCCCAAAAAACTAAACTAGCCAAGGAACTGAGAAATTTGGGTTCATTAAATTTGGCTTCCATGCAAGCTAGAAACAGTATGAACAAGAAAAAGGGTGGGGGTATATCCCCATTCATGTCCAAATGAGTTCTATTAGCTTTTGGAATTGTAGGGGGGCTAACAAGAAAGAGGCCTCCTTATATTTGAAGGAGGTGTATAAAAGATTGGTATGTATTTTTTGTGGGTATTGTTGAAACCAAGATTGCTTCTCTTTCTAAAGAAGAATTTGGCAAGTTGATGGGTGAGGACTGGGATTTTATCCTGCAGCCCTCTAGAGGAAATTCTGGTGTAATTATGGTGATCTGGAAAACTAATGTGGCTTCATTTTCCTTGATAAAGACATCGGACCAATGTTTGCTGGGAGAGCTGGAGATATTCAACAAAGGCAAGTGGATGGTAGCTACTATTTATGGCAGCAGGGAGATTCAAGGTAGAAGAGTATTGTGGAATTTTATGGATGGTATTGTTAAGAAGGAAGTTCCATCTGTGATAGGAGGCGACTTCAACTGCATTCTCGATGAAAAGAAAGGTGGGAAGAAATTTTCTTTCTCACATGGGCCAATGGAAATGAAGGCGTTTATGAATTAGAATGACCTACATGATGGAAGTGCTCGGATTTAGAAAGGCTGGATAGATGCATGCTGAATTCAAAAGCTATTGAACTGATCAATCAAGCAGCAGTGAGGCATTTGAATAGAATTGCGTCTGATCATTGCCCCATAATATTGAAGTCATTTCATCAATAGTTTAATAGAACCAGATTTCGCAAATTTGAACATGTATGGATGTCTTATTCAACTGCAACATCGGTGGTCAGGAATTATTGGGCTAAACCAGTGAGAGATGATGATATGGAAGCTCTAAATAAGAGAATGTCTAGAGTACTTAAAGCCTTGTTTTTCTGGAGTAAGGCTAAACATCAAAAATTGGAAGAATTAAAGGAGAATTTGAAGATGGAGATTGAAGAATTGCAGCTGGAAGAAGCATCAGAACAGCTTTTTTCGGACAGCAAAGCCTTGCTCCTTAGAACCAGAGTCAAGGAATTCAATTGTACTCTTGCAAGGTTGAATACATTGTGGAGACAAAGGGCTAAAGACAAGTGGATGAAGGAAGGGTGTTTGAACTCTTCTTTCTTTCATGCCTTTGCTAATGTAAGAAGAAATGGCAATTCAATCAAGCAACTGAAGAATGAGGATGGAGAGTTGATTGAAGACTCGGCTAGTATAAGGAGCAGTTTTTTTCAGTTTTTTTGTAACAAATGGAAGTACAAGGAATGCCAATTGGTCAATTGGCCTTTGAATGAGAACATCCTGAAGTAAGAAGAATGTGAAATCTGGAAGCTGTTTTTACTCTGGAAGAAGTTGAGAGGGTGATTAGAGAACTTGGCAACAACATTTCTCCTGGATTGGATGGAATCACATATTCCTTTTTTAAAGCATATTGGAAGATTATTGGGATGGATGTGTGGAAAGCCATCCAACTATGCTTGAATTCGGGTAAAATGTCTTCTAAATGGAAGGAGACATTAGTGGTACTTTTACCCAAAGTAATCCTCTATCTCCCTCAAATTTTAGGCCTATTAGCCTATGTATGTCAATCTACAAAATTGTGACAAAAGTACTGTTGAACAGATTGATGAAAGTAATTCATTGCTTAGTAATAGAAGAGCAAGTGGCATTCATAAAAGGGAGGGCCTTATCTGAGCATATGATTCTTGCTCAGGAACTTTTTCACAAATTCAGGTTCTCTAAATCTAAAAGGGGATTGGTGGCAATCAAACTAGATATGGAACAGACATACGATAGTATGGCTTGGAACACCCTTAAACAAGTTTTGAATTACTTTGGTTTTCTAGGAAGATTTTCTAATCTCATTATGAAATGTGTTACTGACCCGGTTTTCTTGGTTCATATTAATGGAGTGGAATTGGAAGGAATTAAAGGAAGAAGCGGCTTTAGACAGGGTTGCCTCTATCTCCTTACTTATTCATTCTTTGTTCCCAATTACTTACTAATGCTTTTTTATCCAATGGAAGGAATTTGGGTTTAAAAATTGCCCCTATGGCTCCAAGGATTTCACATTCATTATTTGCGGATGACATCTTGATCTTCTCTAATGCTAAATTAGAGAATATTAAGAAAATTAAAAAGATCACTATGGACTAGTGCAACTGGACAGGTCAACAAATAAATGTTTCAAAATCTGCTATTATTTATAGTAAGAATATGGAAAGGAGGAGGATAATCTCTAAGCTCATGGGGTTCATGGAGGTCAAAGAGCTCAATTATTTGGGCATTAAAATTACCTTAAGGAGGCGTGTGGCTTCAGACTTCTCAAGTATTTTGGAGAAAGCAGCGTTTAAATTGGACATATGGGGCAAGAAGCTTATCTCTTCAGCTGGCAGAGTTACACTTATCAAATTTGTGTTACAAGCAATCCATGTCTTCTATACATCAATGTCACTGGTTCCGTTATCAGTTTTGAAGAAAATAGACAGAATGAGCAGGGAGTTTCTGTGGAATAAAAGCAATGGGGATAACGGATTACATTATGTATCTTGGAAAGAATTATGTAAACCGGAAAACCAAGGAGGCATTGGCATTCATTATGTTGTCGATTCGGTGGAGTCCCTTAGAGCCAAACTGGTTTGGAATTTCTTTAAGAAGCCAATTTCTTTACTCAGTAAATCATTATCAGCTAAATATGGTAAGAATGTCTAGGATGATGGTAGAAGGCCGAACTCTTCTTCAGCATGGAAATTAATTCTAAGTGGTGCCAAAGCTTTAAGACATTGTGAAATGGAGCATTAAAGATGGTGTTTCAGTAAATATTATGAAGGACATTTGGATCCTTGATAGAAGATTGGACAGTTGGCCCACTTTCATTACAAATGAGATTGACAATTTAACTAATCTGTCTAGCTTCATTTCGGAAGGAGTTTGGGTACCAGAGAAGCTACAAGAATTCTTTGGGGAGGAAATGGTGAAAGTCATCTGCAATATAAAGATTGAGGTGGAAAATCATGAAGACAATTTGGAGTTGTTGAAGATACATTTTGGAAAAACTATTTCAGGCATGGTTAGATATGCTAGAATTAACAGGGAAGAGTTCGAACCAATGTTAATCCAAGATTGGAATTGTATTAGAAAAATGAAACTTAATCCTCGGGTCTCTTTATTCTGGTGGAAATTATTGAAGAATGAAATCCCTACAACAGATTTCTTATTGCATAGAAGATTGATTGGAACCAACCTTTGTCCTAGAGGTTGTAATATGATAGAAGATGGAGAGCATGTGGCAGTGAATTGTTTGAATTAAAACAGGTAATTCAAAAGGCTAGCCGTTGGGGTTTTCATTTACCTGTTATAAACAATTTAAAAGATTGCTTGTATTTTTTGAGAAAGCAAGGAGAGGAGAATCCTTTTATAGCAAAATTTTATTGTGCTTTGGTGTTCAATTCCTGGAAGAGTAGAAACATGTTAATTCATGAAGGCCAAGAGCTAGGAGCCGGAATTATTGTGACAAATGCCATCACCTATGCATCTAGTTCATCTTCTAATCTTCATTCGGACCACTGGGTGCTAACCAACAATATGAGCTGATTTCTTCAACTTGGCATCCTCCTCCACCCGGATGGATTAAAGTGAACATAGATGCTTCTCTACTTAACTCTAATGAAGCAGGAATTGGAGGCATATTTAGAGACCATAAAGGAAGAATGCTTCTAGCATTTGGATTCTGATGCAATCAAAAATTTGGGAGGGACCCAAATTTTTTATCACAAAAAGAAAGTCTTTCTAGAGAATAAAAGATTACAATAACACACAAAAATTAAACTAATTAGACAAAACAAACTTTAATATTATAAAATAAAGAAAGACTTACAAACTTGACTTTCAACATAAGATGACATTACAACCCTTGACTCTTACAAATGACTCTTCAAAATTGACACCCTAAAGTTCCCTGTTTACTTTGAGAAAGAGGGGACTACCAGGTACTCGGCTGGCACTTGCTGGATAGAAAGAAAGAGATTAGGAGACGAGACGAAGGTTGGAAAGAGCCGCGCAGGATTTCCATAGGAGGAGGGAGAGAAGATTGGAAAGAGCCCGCAGGATTTCCAAAAACAAAAAACCTCTCAGGTTTTCTCTCCAAAAATACACTCACATCCATCTTTTTTCATAACATCTTTATGCCAAAGCATTTCATACTATAAGCAAAGAAGAAAGCCCAACTACCATGCACCCATAATTCCCCCAATAAACTTTAGGTATAGGAAAAGCCAAAAAGGCACACATTAGTCCAAAGCAGCAGCCAAGCCAAATTTCCAGAAAACAGAGGAAAAATGCCACGGTTCCAGCACAGGTTCAGAAATTCCAACCGCACCTCAAATCTCCAAAGGTTGGCACAGGTTCCAGCCACAGTGAAACCCCAAACGGCACAGCAAATCCAAGAGGGAATTCTCGTTCGCAACAAGCCAAGCACAAGAAACCAACAGCCAACCATTAATAGCACCCATTGAAGTCCACTTCCAACAGCCTAAAGAGGAAAATAACAGCATCGCTATAAGAGCAAAGGAAGAGCAAGAGAACAAGTTCCACTCCACCTAATATCGACACCTCATAAGAATTAGAGCTAAAACATCATCCTCAAATGACTCACTCCCTCCACCTAGAATATACTAGCTGGCACCACTAGAGTTTCAATACATAAGCTCAAAACCGGAAAACAAGCCAATGCCCTACATGAAACCCAATCAAACATACAAACGGAGAAATGGAAAGATGAAAGGACAATAAACATAAAAGGAAGAGGGAGGAAGATGAAAAAGACACAAGCAAAAATACAAGAAAATTCAACTTGTGTTGACCCCCCCCCCTTTCGATACATCAAACTCCCCTACGAAGAACTCATCTCCCGATGAGTTGCTTTATGTTTTTTCATTTTTTACTTAAATAATAAAAAAAGACACAAAAAAAATCTAAACCTAATACTTAGACTCACAACTTGACTTGACTTGACTCACAAAACTTTTTGACACAAACTCACAAGACTCAAATTGACAAACCTAAACAAAACCTAGGACTCTAACTTTGCTCTGATCCAAATTGCATGCAATCAACAAAATTGGGGGAAGGACCCAAATTTTTACAACAAAAAGGAAAGTCTTTCTAGAGAAAAAAAGATTAAAAAATAACTCATAAAATTAGACTAATTTAGCACAAAACAAACTTTTAAATATTATAAAATAAAGAAAGAACTTACAAACTTGAACTTTCAACATAAGATGATATTACACCTTGACTCTTAAATGACTCTTACAAATGAACACTAAAGTTGCGTTATCTTTGAGAAGATGGGATACAGGTGAGGTGGCACTTGCGGATAGAAGAAAGAGATTAGGAGGGACGAGGACGAAGGTTGGAAAGAAGCCCGGCCAGGAATTTTCATAGGAGGGGGAAGAAGATTGGAGAAGAGCCCGCAGGATTTCCCAAAACAAAACCTCTCAGGTTTTCTCTCCAAAAAATAAACTCACTATCATCTTTTTTTCATACATCTTTTATGCCAAGAGCATTTCATCACTTATAAAGCAAAGAAGAAATTGCCACAGCCAATGCACCATAATTATGCCTCCAAAGTATATACTTTAGGGGATATGACACCTTTATTCTGTGGGTTTGGGTTCCTGTGGCTGGCCCGTGGCACCTTTTGAGAATTTTGAGGTGCCCCGGTTGAATTTTCTGAACCTGTGGCTGGAACCCGTGGCATTTTTCGCTCTGTTTTCTGGATAAAATTGCTGGCTGCTTTGCTTTGGAACTATATGTGTGGCCTTTTGGCTTTTCCTATCCTAAAGTTTTATTGGGGGAATATGGGTGCATTGGCCTGTTGGGGGAAAAGCCAAAAGGCACGACATTAGTTCCAAAGCAGCAGCCACAATTTCTTCCATGATATACAGTAGTGACTTATAAATTGCCCACGTTTTCCAAAGCATCAAGGTGAATATCTAGCGTTAAGGACATTAATCCAAATGACCTGGTATGACACCAAAAGATGAATGTTGCAGTTATTTTTGGAGAGAAAAACCTGAGAGGTTGTTTGTTTTGGAAATCTGCGGCTCTTTTCCCCAATCTTCTTCCCCTCAACTATGATCCTGCGGGCTCTTTCCAACCTTCGTCTCGTCTCCTAATCCGTCTTTTCTTCTATCCGCAATGCCACCTCACCTGTATCCCTCTTCTCAAAGTAACGCAAACTTTAAGGCTGTCATTTGTAAGAGTCATTTGTCTAAATGCAGTCTTAACGCCGAGAAAGTGTGAGAACCACAATGGTTCCATCTTATGATTGAAAGTCAAAGTTCAGTGAGCAGTGCGAACCTTCTAAATTTCTGGTCATATCATGCCTATATTCCAAGCAGGGAATGTTTCTGGTCTCTCAACGAGTCCCTCATGAGGGCACACACGTAAACCAACAGTTCATCCATTTAATTGAGAAGTTCCCAATTTAATTGGCCACGGTTGCAATCCCAGCTTCTATAATGAGTGTGTAACTAAAATAGATGCGCGAACTTCTCTTTGAGGAGGTTGGAATAGAGGAAGAAAGGAAGATTTAAGCAGTAGCTTTCACTCCACCCTAATAATTCTTCACTTATCTCTCGGATATATTGAACTTTAGCACGTCTAGTAACATTCAGCATCCGTAATTGCAGTCTTTACTGTCTCGCTACTAGTATATTAATTGTAGCTGTGCTTTCTTCTGACTAGATGTGCATTGTTTCTTAGTGCGTACCTACAGACTCAAACTTGATAAAACACAGTTCACAGTTGACTTATACATGAGAACCCAAGACTCAGGAATCATCGACTATTATATGGACTATGGTTAGAGTGGTGGAAGATCTTGATAGGATCTATTAGTATATATCAAAGTCAAAAAGAGAAGAGGAGAGAGGCCGGAAAGAGCACAAGTATCCATACAGAGGGGAGAGTGCAAGAGATGAAATACTCTCTACAAGAGACAGCAGACGCGGGAGGTTCTGACATATGTGTAATCGCAAGGAGGAGGCAGTGGGGACCTACATACTCAACACAAAAGCTCCTGAATGTATATTGTGCTCTTAGGTATTGTTTCTCCATTGAGCCCAGCCTAATTATATGATGGGTACAATTAATAATCGCAGGCATTCTCCCGAGCCCGCACCTATAGTGTAAGAGGTAAGAGAACATAAGTTCCACTCATCCTCTTTATAGTCCTTTCTTTACTCACTCATAATGAATCTTTAGCAATCTAAATGTCGTATTCTATGGCGTCACATTGTAATGAAGCTATTCTCCTTTGGTCTTCACTCAGATATATGTTTAGGAATTGATTAGCTGACATGTCCTAACTAGAGTTTCAACTACATAAGTCTCAAACCGCAAAACAGTCTGCCTTCATGAACGCAACAATAACACAAAGATCAAATGGGAGAATAAAGGACAGATACATAAAGAGAGAGGGGGAATGAAAGACACAAGGCAAGAAAATCAAAGAAAAATTCAATTGTGTTGCCCCCCCCCCCTGCATACTCGAATTCTCGGTAGCACTAGGAATTGGATTTCTTGAGCTAGCTGCTGTAACGTTTCATGGAAGAGTTTATAAAGACTGGATGTTCAATGCTAAGGCTTAAATTGTGGAAGGAGACAACTTTAACGTCATTGCTTACTTTATAGGACTTTGGTTGATTGACAGCCGAGAAGGGACAATCTAAAAGAGGACTTGCTTTTCTTAAGTACTTTGAGGTAATTTTTTATCCTATTCCATTTTGTTAATAGAGTTTGTAATAAGTTAGCTCATTGTATGCTAAACTAATGCTTTGAAAGGTGATTTCTTTTGGCTTCTAGAAGTCAAAAAGGTTCTCCTACTTTTTATTATTTGTTAAAAGAGAAACGTGATGGACTAAATCACTTAGTTTGGGTTGTTCTTGTTTGTTTATTTCCTTTAATTCATTGGCTATTCTATCAAAAAGAAAGGTATACTTATTATATATGTATACACATCATTATAAATTAAATAATTAATTTAAAATTGTGAATCTCCCCTATGCAATTGATCCATCATATGATTATTTTGTCCCGTTATAGGTGTTCACAACAATAACAGAATGAAATAAAGAAATTTTATTAAAAACCAAACTCTCTTTATTCCCTCTCTCAATTTGACACTCTAGGACGCATGTAACCAAGACTCAAGCTCCATCATTGCTCTAGTTTTTCCATGCCTCTCCTACACCAAAGGCTCAACCGCCCTCAAACCCTACTTATTCCATCCCTAACTCACTAATCGCTTCAACACATCACACATGACAACCAAACATCTCATATGAACACCAACTCGTCGACCACCTCAACCCCGTCGATACCTACTTCTCCGATGACACTCCAAGCCATAGCCCTCGCCAACCAACACCCTCACTTGTCACCAACGAACTCCCAATTGCAACTAACATCTTCCTCACCCTCTACCTCTCATTCCATCTCATTTTCTCTCCCTCTCCTCTCTTCTCTCTCTTTAAATGGAGAGAAAACCAACCTCCTAAATAGAGAGAAAGTTTCTCTCTTTACCATTCTTTCTCTCACTACAAATCTCCCTCTCTCACTTTTATTTCTCTTATATATATATGACAAAAAGATCAAAATAGTTCCTTGACTCTTTATGAAGGACCAAAATTGTCACCAACTATATTGAAGGACCATTTTGATCCCTCATATCTTTAAAGAGGAACCAAAATAGCCCTACTATGAGGCTATTTTGATTCATTTTTAAATACATGAGGAACCAAAATGATCAATTAACATAGTTGGGGATCATTTTGATCCTTCATAAAGAGTCAATGGTATATATACAACAACAACAACATCAAGCCTTTATCCCACTACGTGGGGTCGGCTACATGAATCCTTTTTCTCCATTGCGTCCTATTAAAAGTCAAATTCTCGTTTAAATCTAATAAAGAAAGGTCATTCCTAATATTTTTTAACCAAGTCTTTTTAGGTCTACCCCTACCTTTCTTAACATAAGTCAAATTTCTACTCTCCTAACCGGGTCATCGAAAGGCCGCCGTTTTATGTGACCAAACCATCTAAGTCGACTCTCTCTAATCTTATATATATATATAAAATCAAAAAAGGAAAAGCCAAAAAATAATTCGTATTGTATTTGGTCGCATGTTCATCTTATCATCACAAACTTTGTTGAATCTGTGCGTGCGGTATAATATGCAATAACCCATAAACTCATAAAATCCTGTTTATTCAACATTTGTTGCAGTGAGTGAAACCGAAGCATGCTTTTGTTAGCCCGACAGGAGAAACTGATTAATGTTGCTCACAACGAGATGGTTAAACTTCTAGAACATCATCTATGGAGCATTTGGTGCGACAAGCAAATTTTGTGCCCACTTATTTTAGCGCAATAGAGTAAACTTGTAGAAAATGCTCACAATGCAATGGGCTGTCCCAATTTGCACTTTTTAGTGTTATAGAAAAATTCATATTTTATTGCAATTTCACTCGCAAAGGTATGACAAGTGTGCTTTTCTTGGCATGGTGGGTTAAGAAAATTTTGATCATGATTTTGTAGGGCATAGACTATGCACGCCTTTCTTAATGTTAGTAGGCAGACAAAATGTTACGACCAATCCAGCAAAATCAGTCCTGCAACTGGCCCAGCAGCCAGGGGGCGGACAAACTACAGTGGGTGAAATAGGGGTGTCAATATTAGACCCGACCAGAACCCGACCAGAAAATTTCAGGTATGGGTTGACCCGAACCCGAAGTTGGTTGGGTTCGGGTCTGAAAAACCGACCTGTTTGAAAAACCGGGTCGGGTTCGGGTTGACCTGGGAACCCGGGAATGAGTTGGGGCTTATATAGGGATTATTATTTTGTAATAGGGTTATGTTTTGTTTGAGTTTTTTTATTGTAGTTTCTTTTGTGAGGGCCTACTAGTGTCATCTAGGTTGATTGGGAGAAACCATCTACTTCTCTAATTTTAGATCGCTTGTATTTTTTATTTCTTGTTGAGTTATTAATCGAAATCAGTTATTATTTCCTCCAAATTCTGCTATTTTCTACTGCTTTCAATGAATCTCCTGCAGTGATTTGCCAAAATTAACTCAACGGTGTATCACAAAACTCCCTATGGATTCCATCTACATAGGGGAGACACTAGGATGCTACCAAAATTTAGACCAAATAGACACAAAATATAATATGCAGAAAATCCATAGACATAACTGCAACTAAAGTCAAAATGAAGAGAGACTAAAATACCATAAGATAAGAACCAATGTGAACCCATAAATGAAAAGAATGCACAAATACTAAACATCAAATGGACTTACAAGAATTATGGAAACATTGGCAAGCTCACTATGGACATGAACAGGTGCTCGCTACCAATCTTAAAACATTCAAGAACTCACACAACGACTTCAAGTGAGCCTATGGGGATGCAAGAAGTGAACTATCATCCCCCATATTTATATAGGAAAATTTAACTCCTGTGGGACCCGCCTCAGCAAATTTAAATTATATAACAACAATAAATGGACAATATGGAACACATGTTTAGGGTTTTCTAAATTTGTTTTCATTGCCACCAGATTTGCAAAATTTTCATATAAGTGGATAGAAGATGATTGTTAAAAACTCTAAAATGGAAAATTTGCAAGCATAAAAATAACAAAATATAAGCGTAAACATTAAAATTTAAAAAATATCAAAGTTTACACGTGATTCATGAGATTATCTATAATACCCTTGTGCAAGTCTTGTGAATGATCCAAAACAAATCCAAATATTTTCAAGCCATATGCCACATCACGATGTGACATTCAAATTTGGTTAAAAAAGCATGCAAATGCATTAAACACACTGAAAATTATGCAATTGTGTAATGTAAGTATCCATGCAGGTGTACTGAAAATTGTGAAAATCATATATTTTAAAACTGAAATATTCACATATGCACTGACAAACATGTCAAATGCACAAAAGTAATGTCTAAGAATGCTACATGGATTAAAAAATAAATGAATTTTAAGTTTCTCACTCCAAGAAGCGTGCAAATATGTTTCATAACCAATTTCAATTTTAAATCTCTTTTGAAATGTGAAAACACTAGCAAGTGCTTCGACGAAACACATCAAATTCTTAAATTTGATGTCCGAGAACACCGAGTAGGTTAAAATAAAGAATACAACAACAACAACATCAAGCCTTTATCCCACTACGTGGGGTCGGCTACATGAATCCTTTTTCTCCATTGTGTCCAATTAAAAGTCAAATTCTCGTTTAAATCTAATAAAGTAAGGTCATTCCTAAATTTTCTAACCAAGTCTTTTTAGGTCTACCCCTACCTTTCTTATCATAAGTCAAATCTAATACCTCTTCTCTCCTAACCGGGTCATCAGAAGGCCGCCGTTTTATGTGACCAAACCATCTAAGGCAACTCTCTCTAATCTTATCTTCTACTGGAGCTACTCCAACCTTTTCACGTATATGCTCATTTCGTATCCTATCTCTAAGGGTAAAGCCACTCATCCACCTGAGCATCCTCATCTCTGCCACACTTAACAAAGAATTATGCTTCTCTTTTAATGGCCAACAGTCGGCACCATAAAGCATTGCAGGCCTCACTACCATCTTATAGAATTTTCCCTTAAGTTTGAGGGGTACATTTCTATCACATAACAAGCCCGATGCATTCCTCCACTTCAACCATCCAACTTGAATTCTACTGATAATATCCCCATCTATTTCACCATCACTCTAAACAATAGATCCAAGATATCTAAAACGTGTACTCTTATTAATGACTTGATCGCCCAAAGACACAATCCCCTCACTAGGTCTATTACTACTAAAATTACACTCCATATATTCCGTTTTAGATCTACTCAAGCGAAAACCTTTAGACTCTAAGGTTGACCTCCATAATTCAAGTTTACCTTCAACTCCCTCTCTAGTCTTATCAACAAGAAGAATATCATCAGCAAAAAGCATACACCAAGGTCTCCTCTTGCAAATGTCGGTGAGAACATCCATGATAAAGCAAAAACGATATGGGCTTAAGGTTTGATCCTTGGGATGTAACCAACGAATAGGAAAATACTTGGTCAATCCACCTTGTGTTTGAACCAAGTAAACGCTCTGCATACATATCTTTAATGATTTGATACAACATTATTGACTCCTTTCTTTTCAAGAACTCCCATAGCACTCTCTTGGAACTTTATCATATGCTTTTTCTAATCAATAAATATCAATATTGACCTCCTTATTTTCTCTATATTTCTCATCAAAACCTCTTATAAATGTATGGCTTCCATAGTCGACCTACCCGGCTGAATCCAAATTGATTTGAGAAACATTAGTATCACGCCGCAACCTATGCTCCATACTCGCTCCCATAGTTTTAAAGTATGACACATTAACTTAATACCTCTATAATTCGCACAATCTTGTGCATCACCTTTATTTCTTAAAAAAATAGAATTAACACACTCATTCCCACTCATCTGGCATTTTTTAGTCTTCAAAATAGTATTAAAAGTTTAGTAAGCCATGAAATTCCTTCATCTCTTAAGCATTTCCACACCTCTATTTGAATATCATCAGGTCCAAACAGCTTTTCCACCCTCAATTTCTTAAAGCCTCTCTAACTTCAGTTTACTAATATGCCGATAAAAAGAATCTTTATTTTCATTTAGGTGCTAAGGTCATTATAGTCAATCTTATTTTCACAATCTCATAAAAAGTTTAGCCAAAATATCTCATCAATCTTGTTGAATATCATCTTCTAAGAAAAGTACTTTTTGATCTTCATCTTTAATACACTTCACTTGAACTAAATCCTTACTACTCCTATCTCTTTGTTTGGCTAACTTATACATATATCTTTCTCCCTCTTTAGTCATCTAATCTATTATATAAATCACTAAAAGCTAATGTCTTTGCATCGCATATTGCTTTCTTAGCATCCTTACGAGCCACTTTATATATTTCTCAATTATCATAATTTTTAAAATTAAACCAATTTTTATAACAAAGCTTCTTATTTTTAATCTTTTCTTGCACAATTGGATTCCACCACCAACTATTTTTACTATTATGAGCTTTTTCCTTTGATACTCCAAGGACATCATTTGCAATATTCTTAATATCACTAGCCACTTTTTCCCACATAATATTAGCATCCTCATGCACAGACAAAATCTTAAGATCTAAAATCTTATTTCTAAAAACGTGTACTCTTATTAAAATAAAAGACTAAAAAACATGTTTCTAACAGCCCACTGTAAATCTTTATGTTTGCAAATGGATATACAGTTGTGAAATACATGAAGATATTTCATTTTTATGTTTGCATTAGTAAGCTAGCAAAGTTGGGTAAAAGATATTCATTGCAAAAATGCAAACTTTTGGGTTTGTTGCTCGCATGGCAGCTCGTCAAATTAGTATTTGAATATGATCCTATATTAGTAAGCTAGCAAAGTTGACAAAGTTCAAATAACAAAATAAAATAATTTAAATAGCCTGATAATGGCATATTGAAAGCAATCTTAACCAAAGGGGACCCGATTTTCAAAAATGCCCTCAAACCCTCATGCAAAATATTTTTTACTTGAATTCAAGTAAAAATATTAAAAAAAATGGAAAAATCACAAAATTAAAATAATTCAAGTGAATTGACCCCTTTTCAAACTTATAACAAAATTTAACATCCTCAACCACTTATCGAGGATGGTAACTTTGAAAATAACCTCAACTCACAAAGATCAAAGGTCTTAGATGTTGAAGGCGCTAGACCATATGACAGAGGAGCAACTCGTCCTCCTCGCAGAGAAGTGAAGCGATATGCTGATCTGTCTACGACATATGCCCGAGCCAATCAACACGAAAGGCCAATTCAGAGGCGTAACGATGGAAGATCAGAGAAAACAATAACTGCCAGAGTAGAGCAACCCAGGAAGGAGTGGGCCTCTGTACAATCAGTACGAGCGTGTAGTTATAATTCATTCTCAAATGATTTCTCTCTAATAAAGATGTGGGACGTGATATCTAAATAGTGGTTTTTCCACGAAATAGGATTACCGATAAATGGTTATGAATGATATCTTTGATTGAGCGGTTTCATTACAAAATAACACCATTAAATTACGGTCATGACGAAAGCCAATAAAATCCCCAATATCTAAAATCCCCTAAAATAAGGCATCATATGATGCACTTAACGGGTCACAAAATCCTATATTAGCTAAATTCAACTCAAGTTTGTTCCCTTAGACAAACATCCACTCTAAATGTGCAAGATTCTCTTGGACAAAGCAACTCATGATTGCCGACAAGGATCTTTCGGTGAGGTTGGTCGACCATCTCTTTTAACTAAATAGATTTGAGATCAAGATAATCCAAGATAATGAAACTACAATATCTTAATCAGGTTCGAGATCATTTTCCCCATCACCCGCTTTACTTTCAGAAAGTAAATTTCAAACCTTATAATGAATTTGCTTCTATTATACACTAAGCACTTAGTGCCAACTAATTACTAATTTGAATTTAATACTCTCTCTTGCTATTGAGAAGGGCAATTAATCATAGGTGCTTATGCCTATATGAAACCTAAAACCGCATCTTAAAGTCTTTACAAAATGAGTGTGAAATCTCTAAATAGTATCTTATCTTTAATATAATCTATCTTCCAAATACTTAACAAGTAAAACCAAAAACTATTTCAGCAGAAACTAGTTTTTATATTCTCAGTCTCTAAAGATATTATGAGCTAGAGAGCAAATATTCGATCCATTGTGCTTTATCTATCACATAGGCATAATATGTATCTGCTACTAAGTTTATAAATGAAAGTATGTGGATGAAAATATTGTTAGAGGTGCTCGAGAATAAAGAAATGAAAACTATTATTGGTGTGACAGCCAATTACCATAAAATTGATAAAAAGAAATAAAATACAAAGAAATAAGGATACATTGTTTTTAAACATTATCTTTCTCAATGTACAATTAAGTTCACAAAATTCATTTTAATGAGAATCATGCAGATATGTTGACAAAGGCAATGTCTAAAACAAAATTTCAACATTGCTTGACTCTGCTTTTGGTAGGACCTAATTAGGGAGGTGTTGAGAGGACTAAACTCTCTGAGATGTTTATCCTTGGATATAGTAAGTTAAAAGTCGATTAAGTTGATATTCAATTAAGTTTTGCATTTATTTTCCCAATAGTCAATTATGCTACATTTCATTTCTTTATTGTTAGTTTTTTAATGTACAGCCATTTCTCTGGCTAGTTTTTTTCTTGTATTTGTTTTGGATAGGGGCTAGTCTGCAATAAAAACAAAATGAGAGAATCCAATAAAGGGATACCTAGAACATAAATTGAGAATGTTGATGAGGCGATTTGAGAGAAATCTACAGATAATATTTGCTCATTTCGTCCATGCATCTGCATCTAGATATTGACAATAGAGATACGTGAGGTGAAACTATGTAAGAGGTTTTGATTCCTACTACTACCAAGGAAGGGAGGGAGATTGTGAGGAAGTTTGCCAACTGAGATTGGTTTCTTGGGGGCAAAATCAAGGGCTGTCAAAAGGTCTTCGTCATCTTCTTGTTTCCCTCCACATAGATTGATATCAAGAAAGGTTGTTGCAATTTTCATTCCTCTCATATTCTTCCTCAAGAAATATAGCTTCGATTTGAAATCAGGATAAGTTTGCAAGAAAATCTATGAAAAAAGGGCAATAGAAGGATTGCAAAAGTATAGCCAATTGAACATTGAATTCTATAATGTTAAATCCTAAATTCTTCATGCGGATGTAGGCACATCCACTTTACCGAACAACGTAATTTTCTTGTTGTCATTTTTTAACTCTTCACCTATTGTTTTAGTGTTTTTAATTATTACTTTATGCTACCTGTTAGCCTTGGGAATTAGTTTGCTAGCAAGCAATATTGTTCTTGTATAAGAGGAGCATAATTTGGAAGGAAAAAGTTCTATGTTGATTTCAGTCGAATGATTGTTATTCTATTTTGTGTGGTTGTTGCCAAATCTTTTGTTCAACTTGTATATATGGACTGAAAGAAAACTATTGATTAGATTATCAACAGCATCATATTGATTAATCTCCAAAAATCAAAAAAAGTACTGTAGTTTGCTTGATTCGTAAGGTCCTGACAATCAATTGCAATTGTTTCCCCATAACAATTGCTGATGGCAATGGTTAATTACTTAATTTGTAAATTTCTAAGACCGGAGTATCCAAGACAGGTTGAATCAAGTCAAAAAAAGTAATAATTTTAAGCAAGTACAGAATTGAAGGATTAATCTTAAAAAAAAACATAAACGGGGTCCTATCACCAAAATGCATGAAAAATGTAAATTTATTGATGACTTTAAAACAGAAATGCTTAAATTGACAGAAAATAACAAGAATATAAAGTTATTGGTTCGCAAAAGCGGATACAAAAGATGGAACTCACATCAAAGGCCGTCTCAAACAATTCGCATGGAACAGCTTCACAATTGGGATAAGCTTTCGCTGCTGCGGATTCACTGTACGCTCCCGGAAGACCCTAAATGTGAGGAAATCATCTAAGAGCCAAATCACAAGCATCCTAGATGAAAATTTAACAGGTAATCAGATTTCTCACCTGATAGGCCACTCTAAGGCGAGATCTATTGACTGAATTGGACAAGTCCGAAGCAGTAAGTGGTCCTAGAGTAGGAATAACATAAGCACCGACTAATAAGAGAAAAGATGACAGAAGGAACTGTAAGGGAAATAAATTAGAGGGTTTTCTCACTAGGAAGTGTTGAAGAGTCCTTGGGAGAAATCTCCGGCTTTGATTCCTTGAGAGTCCTCTTCAACTCCAGCGCCCTGGAGTTGTCATTGCTGGCGCTTCCATTGAGGCCACCATCGGCCTCGAAGGTAGCCTTTGCGAAGGCATCGCTACGGCGTTTGATAGAGATCCTCACGGGAATTTGGGAGGTTTTCCTCGTTCCTTTGGCAACTTGTGAGGAGGTTGCAGTCGATATAGCTCGAATGCCGGCCATGGAAGTCATTGCTTGAGGCCGACTTCGCTATCAGTGAGCGCTATCGCCACTTGTAGCAAAAGGAGTCGGTGAGGCTAGGTTGAGTTAGAGAGCGAGAGAGAGAGTGCGTGAGGAGAAATAGACGTATAAAGGGCGTGCTGTATGGTACAGTTGTACAGATATTCGATGCGGTATTACGGGGAAATTTGACTTATTCGGATAAATGTGAGCGCTGCCCTGTTACAAAATTTGTGTCATAATTTTTTTAAGAAAATTGTCAGGAGAATATTTTTTAAGAAAAAAAAAGACTTTTAATTATATTTATAACAATATAAATAGTTAGTTTTTTTAGTTTTGTATAAATTTGAAAAAATATACTTAACATTTTAGTTTACTAATGAAATAATATAAAATTTTATTTGAAATTATTCCTATTTATATACACATGCTATTTATGAAATTTTTTTATGAACAAACTAATTCAGATTCTAATCTAATTTAAATATAAATCAATTTTTTGTTCAAGCCTCATGGGAAGGATTTATTATACTGTGTGGAGTCTGGAGGGCCTCCGGAGATCAATAAAAATGTGTCACATCACCCTATTGCTAGGTACCCAACTCGGTACCCCTAAATACCGCTGGGTACCTAACGTTTAACCGGACGGTTCTCCCGTCCGATGTCCGTACAGAATAATAGCTCCATTAGAAGAAGGCTTGAACCTTTGTTGTTCTTATCATTCTCAAAGGCTACACATCTTCCTGAAAGTTACTCCTTCACAGAAATAATTATTAGGTGCGGAGTGTGCACCGTCCGCACAAGCACTGGGTACCACTCGGTACTGCTGGGTACTGCTGGGTACCACTAGGTACCCAATGCTTGTTGCGGACGGTTCTCCCCATCCGTACTCCGCACCTAATAATATCTCCCTTAACAGGCCACCAATTTTGTAATGCCTTCAACAATGAGCTCCATTCCATGCTGCCAGTCCCATGAATTGCTCTTAGTCATTCTTGAATGTCACTCTCCCCACAAACTACAAACTCTTCTTTGTCTTTCTTGAAGGCCACAAGTTTCATGAATTCTTTCTTTCACATGTTGCCAATTCCATGGTCCAATCTTCCTCACATGTCATTGGTCCTATAAACTCAATTGCATGCCACTTGTCCCGCAATGACTCTCTAGCAAGGTATATATGCGAACTCCTTTTCTCCTCTCACACATTGTAGATCGTGTTGTTTCCTTCCCTAACCAGCTTCACTCCTCACAAATGACATTTAAAGGAAAATAAACACTTATGATGTTTCAGCCATGGGTTCGAACTACTTAGTTATAATCACTTTCAAATGACTTATATAGTCCATAAATAGTCTATAAATATAAGATGTTATCATTTATTAGGAGTCACTTTATTTGAAACAAACTTCTCAGCATATTTTTAACATAAAACAAATATCAATGATATTTCTCTAATTATGTTAGGCATTATGTATATATTTTGAAAACATAAATCTAATTCAAAAAGAAAATCAGCCAAGAAAAGTGATCTATTCAACACTTCAGTCTAGAAAACATATCTGATAGAGTAATATATCAAAGTAATTAGTCAAAATCAAGGGTTTCAAAAAACATGTGATTGAAGATATCAGATGACATATGAATTCTTCTAAGATTTTAAGGGTTTTAAAGATAAGACAGCTTAATTTTTGTGGGCTCATTTCGTGCCTCTTATCAATTATTGGTGCACTTTATGCATCTTTTGATTTTTGATATACTTTATGTATCTTTTAATTTTTTGGCGATCATTACGAACCTTTTTAATTTTTCTTTTTAGGCTCATTATATGCCTCTTATTATTTTTGCAAGCTGACTCTCTTTTCAAACTTTTAAAGACTCTTAGTTGTGAGAATAACTTCCATATAATAGAGAAAAAAACCTCACTCTCTAATATAAGTAAGAATAAATCACAAATTAGAATTATATTCATATGATAAATACAATAACTTGATCAAGAAAAGCTTGAAAGTGATTTAAAAACTTTAAATATTATTCATATGAGATTTATTTCTGTAGGAATATAGAAAATATCTCAATTTCAAAGTCTTATTTTTAATTTAAAAAAGATTTTTTCTTAGAAAAGAAACTTACACCTCAAAAGGAGTTAGAGGAAGAGAAACAATCAATGGTGTTTCTTCTTTTAACTGATTTAGGGATGTCAATAATTGATTAGAAATTTTCAAGAGTAAAAATAATGCATAAAATATCATTTCAGTATTGACAAAAAAAAACTGAAAGAAAAATAAAGACATAAGAAATGAAAACATAGAAAGCCATAGTAAATAATCAGAAATCAATAATCTAAACAAAAATAAAAGAAATGTCAGAAACAAAAGAAAGATCAGAAAACAAAAACAAAAGAAAGATCAGTCATGAAACAAAAAGAAAAGAAAGATTAGAAAACATAAAGTTTAGAGATTAATAATCATCAAGTTCATGCATTTATTTCAATTACAACCAATCTTATCCTTATGATTCTGAATGTATCAAGGGCCAGTGGTTTAGTAAAGATGTTAGCAAGTTAGTTTTTAGTTGCTACATGGAATAACTCAATATCTCCTTGGGTAACATATTCCCTAATAAAGTGATGCTTTATATCAATGTGTTTGATCCTTAAATATCGGATAGGATTTATAGAGATGTAGATGGAACTAATATTATCACATAGAATTAAAATTGTGCTTACAGGTAATCCTAAATCGAAAGGACTTGGGCCACACAACTTCCTACGGCAATGTACTTAGCTTCAGTAGTGGAAAGTGCAACAGAATTTTATTTTCTACTGGACTAGGAGACTAAAGACTGTCCTATGAATTAGCAAGTTCCAGAAGTAGTCTTTCTATCCACCCTACACCCTACAAAATCAAAATAAGAATATCCAATAATTTCAAAAGAACTGATGTGCCTAGGATACCAGATTCGTAAGTTTTGAGTCCCTAAGATATATATAAGAATTCTCTTAACTAAAATCTGGTGGTACTCTTTAGGATAAGCTTGAAATCTAGCACATAGATAAACACTAAATATTATATCAGTATGTCTAGCAGTTAAGTAAAGTAGTGATCTAATTATTTCTCTGTACTTCTTTTGTTCAATAGATTTTTCATTTGAAACCTTATCTAACTGAATAATGGAGCTCATGAGAGTGTTTATTGGCTTGGCTTTATCCATTTCATATTTCTTCAAGATGTCCTTAATGTACTTTGATTGATTAAGAAATGTTCTATCATCCATTTTTCTTATACCAAAAAGTAGGACAATTCTCCTATCATACGCATCTCAAATTTCTTACTCATTATTCTGAAAAAATTATCACGTAACTTTTTATCAAAAGATCCAAAAAGTATATCATTAATATAGATCTAAATAATGATTAACTCATCTCCTACTTTTCTCAAAAAAAGGGTGGTGTCTATACTCCCCTTAAGAAACTCCCTCTCTAGTAGAAATGTGCTTAGACTCCATACCAAGCTCAGGGTGCCCATATTAATCCATATAAGGCTTTTTTTAATTTATAAATATGAATTAAAAATTCAGAACTCTCAAAACATGGTGGTTGCTCTACAAACACATCTTCTTTTATTATCCCGTTCAAAATGGCACTCTTAATATCCATTTGGAAAAGCATATATCCCTTATAACAAGCAAAGGCTAGTAGCGTTCTAATGACTTCCAATCTAGCTACAGGGGAAAATTGTTAAGAGAGTTGCTATTTGCATGTTTTATATTCTTGCAACTTATATGTTTTGGTGATTTCAAATATTATTGTTCTATGTATAATTATCTCCTAATATTTTTTTGGAAGAGTTGTTTTTGCTCTTCTGTGTACTAACATTTCAGGAAAATCAAACTCCAGACTACAAAGACTTCAAATCAAATTCATCATGAGATACTTTGTGTATTTAATACTTGTATTTTTCTTTGAATTAAGTTTGAAAGGGAGTGATTGTAATTGAGTGAATACACACACACTTAAGGAGATCTTGAGAAATTTGTACTGATCGTACGGGACGATCTGGTCAGTTATCTCCTCGTAAGAGCAATGGAATGAGCAGGAGTCAGAGAAAATTTTTCTAAGTCCTGTCGTCCAGGACGAAGTGTATTCGTCCCAGGATGAAATGTTCTCTGAAAAATTTTTGTTCAAGAACGAAGTGTATTCATTCCAGGACGAGTTGCTCGCTAGAGTACTATCATTCAGGATGAAGTGTATTCGTCCCAAAATGATTTTCTCTCTGGAAAAACTTCATCCGGACGAACCCATAATTCGTCCCAGGATGAAGTGAACTGACTCTGAAATTTTAGTGATGTTCTGTAGTTTTTGGGAACCGACCTATAGAATAACCGTTCGTACCGGATGAACCTATTTCCTACGGGATGATGTGTGTGTACGAAGTCATTTCATACCTATATATATTAGGTTCATTTCCAACGCACTTAAATAAAATCGTCCAGGACGATCCACGATCGTACGGGACGATCTAATGCGTATTGACTTGAATTTTTGTAGTTTTTGGACGATTTTTTTTGTCTCTCCTATATAAAGTCCAATTATGACTTCCATAATATCTTTTTGTCCACTAATCTTCGTGCCTATTGAAAGAAGAGTCAATGAGAGAGTGTAAGAGAGTGTTCGAAGGAGAATTCCTACTACTGGAGTGTGAAAACTTCACTTGGTATTCAAAGATAAGAATCTCTACTTGTGATTTAGGATTACTTCACTCTTTTCTTTCTTCCTTCTAGATTTCTTGTAAGAAGATCTGTCAAAGAGATCCGGTTCTTTGCCGACACTTGGAGAGTGTGAACAGCCGAAGGGTTCTCTGCCGACACTTAGAGAGTGTGAACAGCCGAAGGGTTCTCTGCTTACACTGGGAGAGTGTAAAAGGATGACGGTTCTCTGCCAACACTGGGGATAGTGTAAAAGGATGATAGTTCTCTGCCAATACTGGGGATAGTGTAAAAGGACGATGGTTCTCTGCCAATACTGGGGATAGTGTAAAAGGACGATGGTTCTTTGCCAATGCTGGGGATAGTATAAAAGGACAACGGTTCTCTACCGCACCGAGTAGTGGTGAAAAGAGTGTTTGTAAAGGCTTCTCCGCCTGTGGGTGCAAAAGGAGAGTCACTATTGTTATTAGTGCAATACTCGGAGGGTGCCTCCAGGGAGTGGATGTAAGTCTGGTTTTGACCGAACCACTATAAACCTCGTGTTTTTATTTTTTCACTGCTTTTTATTTTTGTGTTTTTACTTTTAAAAACTGTGGTTGAAAAATCTATTTCTACAAAACTCATTAAAGTTTATTTTTTAATTTAAAAAATTAAAAAGAGGAATTAATTTTTAATTATCAATTCACCCCCCACTCTTAGTTAGCCGTGAGACATAAGCTTAGGTTTAACAACCTAATTCATAGTGAACGAGTTTCAACAAGTGGTATCAGAGCTTTATTTTAAAATCATAAGTTTAGACTACTTTTTGATTAACGTAGATGGCTACATTTGGAAACCGAAATACACCCGAGGGTTACTCTATAACTAGACCTTTACTGTTCGACAATATATCTTTTAATTTTTAAAAAACACGCATGTGCGTCTATATTTTTTACAGTCACTTGATTATCGTATGTGGATCTTAGTTCAGGAAGAGTATACAAAACCAACTATACTAGTTGACGGAGTTAGAGTTGAAACACATTTTACAGACTGGACAGTAGAAGAACATGACTTTGCATAACTAAACGCCAAATGCTTGAATAGTTTCTTTTGTGCTTTAAAATCAGAAGACTACATGCGGGTTTCCACTTGCAAAAGTGAGAAGGATATATGGGATAGACTTTGTATAACTTATGAGGGGACTAATGAGTTTAAGCAATCTAGACTTAATATCTTGTTGCATGATTATGAACTGTTTCGCATGAAACCAAATGAAACCATTTCTGATATGTACATAAGATTCACACAAATAGTCACCTCTTTGCATGCACTAGGTAGGGAATTAATGAATGCTGAAATGGTTAATAAGATTCTTCATTGTTTGCCTACTGCTTATGATGCTAAAATTACTTCAATTACAGAGTCTAAAGATCTAAACATTTACTCTATTGACATTCTTCTTGGTTCGCTAATTGCTTATGAGAAAGGAGTTAGCTAAATAAAGATTGATGCAGGTGAACTACGAAGGGAGAAGAACATAGAACTAAATGTGAAAGAGTCTGAGAGTGAACACTCACAACCTAAGGATGAAGATGACATCGCATTGATGACTAGACAATTCAGAAGCTTTTTGAAGAGAAAGCAAAACAGACGCTAGCATTGAAATAGAGGTAAATTTAATAGAAATGCCAAGATTTCAAATGATGTGATTTGCTATAAGTGCAAGAAACCTGGTCATATTAAGACTGAATGCCCAAAACTCAAATCCACTCCTAGCAAGGAGAAGGTTGAAGAGAAAATAATTGTAAAGAAGGGCAAGAAGAAGTTTCAAAGAGCTTTTTAGGCGGACTCAGCTTCAGATTCATCAGAGACTGAGAAGGATGAAGAAGTCACTAATCTGTGCTTAATGGCTGATAGTCTTGATCAGTCAGATAAAGAAGAGGTATGTGACTTAACCTATGATAAACTTTTTGAAGTTTCTGAACACATGCATGATGCATATAGGAAAATAAAGAAAATGCATGCTATTCTAAGTTTAGAGTTTGAGGAATTACAAAAGGAACAGGAAATTCTTAAGAAAGATCATGCTTTAATTGATGACAACAACATGAAATTACTTGATGAGTTTGATGACTTGAATAAAAAATATGAAAATTTAAAATAATCCTATGCTAAACTTGAAAAAGATTTTAAAAATTTTAAGGATGAATCAAAGAGCAAGATTTATAGATCAAATTATACAAATCGAAATGCATTTTACAAATTAACGATAAAAGCTCTCGAGGATAATAGGATACCCCCTAAACTTGAAGATTTTACTTATCCTATTATGTATCCTAAATTTATGAAATCCCTAAATAGACAGATGAATGGTAGAAGACTTAGGAATTAATTTCTAAAAGTTAAATATAATAATTATGGATTGTTTGGATATATAGCTCACACCTGTACTTTGAAGATGAAAACTTATTTGGTGTGGAGACCTAAGATGCATAAAACTAGACATATCATACATGCATCTGATTATAAATTGCCAAAAGGAGAACCCAAACTTGTTTGGGTTGGATTCCCAGGTCTAACGTTTGATAATTTTGCAAGGTCGCTCTCACATAAGATCTCGTGAGAGCATATGGTACCTGGACAGTGGATGTTCAAAGCATATGATTGGAGATACTGCATAATTCATATCGTTGGAAGCCAAGAGTGGAGGCAAGATTACACTTGGAGATAATACCACAAGAAAGGTGGTTGGATCAGGTATGATTGGAAATCTTAATAAATTTTACATTGAGAATGTGTTATTAGTAGAAGGCTTAAATCATAACTTGTTAAGTATAAGCCAGCTATGTGATAAAGGATATTATGTGAAATTTTTTTCTACTAGCTGTATATTAAGCCTAAATGGTAAAGATGTTTTGAATGGTAAAAGGGTAAATAATGTTTATATGCTAGACTTGAATTATATTCAATCTCCTACAACTTTTTGTTTGAAAACTATATTTGATGAGTCATGGCTTTGGCATAGGAGACTTTGTCACTCTATCATGAAAAACCTTAAAAGGATTACCCAAAAAAATTTAGTTAGAGGTATATCAAAACTAGACTTTACTAAGGACCACCTTTGTGATGCATGTCAATTAAGAAAGCAAGTGAAGTCCTCTTTTCAGTCCAATAAGGATATTAGACCTAGTAAACCTTTAGAGATTTTGCATATTAATCTTTTTGGACCAGTTGAAACTGTGAGTCTATGAGGGAAGGTATACGAATTTGTGATTGTGGATGATTACTTAAGATTCACATGAGTTAGATTTCTATTTCATAAGAGTGAATCATTTGAGAAATTTAGAAATTTTCGACTTGGATTCAAAGAAAACTATGGTGTGAAATTATTTCTATACAAAGTGATCATGGAGGAGAATTTGAGAATGAGAAATTTGAAGAATTTTGTAAGAAGAAAGGAATTAATCACAATGTTTCTGCACCTTGAACCCCTTAGCAGAATGGGATAGTCGAAAGGAAAAATAGAACATTAATAGAAGCCGCCCGAGCAATGTTGGCAGAATACTCACTTCCTAAATATTTTTGGGCTGAGGCGGTTAGCACTGCATGTTATGTTCTAAATAGGATGAATGTGAGATCTAAACTAAATAAAACACCCTATAAGTTTCTAAAAGGAAGAACACCTAATTTATCTCATTTGCATATTTTTGGTTGCAAGGTGTTCATTCATAACAATGGAAAATCTGCCTTAGGAAAATTTGATCCAAAATCTGATGAAGAAATTTTTGTTGGATACTCAAGTGTTGGAAAATCTAATAGAGTATTAATAGAAGAACTTTGGTAATTGAGGAGACCACACATGTTGTATTTGATGAATATGAAAATATATAAGAGCCAAATGTTGTAAAAGATGAGATTGAGATTAACTCTCAAAAGATTGAAAAAATAAATTTGGAAGAAAATGTAGAGATAGAAAACCCTTTGCCTAGAAATTTGAGATTTTCTAAAAACCACCCAAGGGAATTGATTATAGGTGAACCAAGTGAGGGTGTAAAGACTAGGCGTGGATTAAACAAAGAAGTCAATCATTCAGCCTTCATTTTAACTATAGAACCCATAAATATTGATCAAACACTTTTGGATGAATTTTGGATTTTGGCCACACAAGAAGAGTTGAATCAATTTGTAATAGGGTGGATAGAAAGAGCACTTTTGGAACATATCAATTTATTGAAAATTCTCTAGTCTCTTTGTCCAGTAGAAAATGAAATTCAGTAGCCCTATCTACTACAGAAGCTGAATATATTGCATTAGAAAGTTGTGTGGCACAAGTACTTTGTTTGAAACAACAGTTGATTGATTTAGGATTAACTATAGGCACTATTTCAATTTATTGTGATAACACTAGTGCTATTTATATTTCTAAAAATCCTATTCAATATTCAAGAACCAAACATGTAGACATAAGACATCATTTCATATGGGATCATGTATCTAAAGGAGAAATTAAACTCACTCATGTTTCTACTAAAAATTAATTTACAGACATTTTTACAAAACTTTTAGCCTTTGATACTTTCAATGTATTAAGAATAAGGCATGGTTGATTGATTTGAATGCCTAAATAAAAATGTTTTTGCAACATTGATGTTTGTTTACTAGTTAATGTGTTTTTATGTGTTTATGATCTTGTATGTGTGATTTTCTTTATTTAAAGTTTGTATTTTTTCGTTGTTTTATATTTTTAGTGTGTTTGTGTTTAAGTTTTTTTATTGAGTACAAAAATTTGAAAATTTTGAGAGACAATCGTCCGGGACGAAATGCTTTCGTACAGGACGATTTGTGTAGTGTGATAAACTATCGGATTTTGAACCGTTTGAGTTCATTTTTCAGTGTTTTATTGTCACTTCATCTGTACGATCGTAACGATTATCCGGGACAAAATGTTTTTCAAATGACGGGATGATTGAATAAAGTAGTTGAATGGATAAGGTAGTTTTTAATACGAACTTCGTACGTATGAACCTTTGGTTCGTCTGGACGAACACATGTCGGTTTGATGGAGGGGACGGTTTCAACTGTCATTAAACTGATATAAGTTCTGATCGTCCCAGGACAAACACGTGTTCGTCTGTACGATCAGTCTAGTCAAAAGTCTGTACGTAAGGATGCTTCGTAAGTTGTGTTGATTACGAATAGCCATTTCATTTTTACGTATTGGATCGTCCATACAAAATTTTTTCGTATAGGACGAATCGAAAAATTCGTATGGGACAAAAATTTTTTGTCTGGTATGAACTATTCGTTTTCAATAAATAGAAGAGCTTTTGAACTCAACAGTCACACTCAAAACTTCACTTTCAATCTCTTTCGTACTCTAGATCTTTTTCCAAATGGCAAGTTCAACTAAGAGTCAAAAGATTCTGGCAAAGAAACCACATAGAAATCCATCTGAAAACTTCCTTTCCAAGGCAAATAGGAATCTTTTCCTAGGTTTGCCTCAACGAAGATCATACCCTCCAGAATCCTAATCCAAGAATAAATTTCCTCTCAGGTGATGAACGTATTTGCTTCAACATAATTTGGTTTTATCCTTACCCTCGTCTATCTCTATAATAAAGAAACCTTTCACTACTTCCTCACCAACATGTCCTTTAATTTTGACCACTCTATAATCCGTTCCTTTGTCTTCAAACAAAAAGTTGAAATCACCAAGGCTGACTTAGGAGCCTTTTTGAATTTAAGGACAGAGGGAACTAGAGCCCATCACTTGATCAACACTCATGATTATGCATTGTATGAACTTAATAATGTTATTAGAGGAAACAATGTGAATGAACACGTGGCTAGAGTATCCGGTCTCGTTCGAAATGCACGTATCATCCAGCATGTCCTTAGAACTTCTATAATTCCTAAAGCTGGTGATAGAATCAACATTACCCCTCTTCTTTCTATGGTGACCTTCTTGATTATGACTAAAGAACCTATAGATGAAGCCCAACTTATCCTTGACTATCTTTATGGGTTGTTTGAAATTGGTCATGTAGAGCATAAGAGAAAGAAGAACATCGCTTTAGGACATCTAGTTGCCTACATTCTGGACAAGAAATACAATTTGGTTCATCTTGATCAAGAGTTAGAAGAACCTCTCTACTACAACGATGGATCATTTAGAGCAATCTTCAAAGAAGAACCAAGTAAAACACATGTCATTAGTGATATAGAGGAAGAACCAGAAGCTGCACTTGCACCCGCCAATGAACTAAATTATCAGGATTTGGTTCAAAGATTTGATCGTATAGAGACTCATTTTGATCAACGTTTTGATCAAATTGAGACTCATCTTCAGCAGCAGGCCGCATAGTATCAGCATGGCATGAATTTTATGAGGGACCAACTGAATGATATCAGTACCAATGTGCTTATGATGAGTACTTACTTTAACATCTTTGGAACTGCACCCCCTCCTCCTCCTCCAGATCAGGGTCATTCTCAATGATAGTTGCACTTATATTTTCTATAGTTTGTGTGTTAGTTGATGTTATAAGTGAGTTTGTTATATTTTCTTTTCTTTAGATGTTTTATTTTTGTATTGATATCCTGAGCTTAGATTGTAATATCTTCATAGTGATATCAATATATGTTCTCGTGTTTTTAGATTTTATGGTTTTGAAATGTGTGTTAGCATTTATGACAATCATTAGATTTTTTATCTTAATAGTGTTATACTTTGAAATGCAAGTCAAAATTAAATTCATTAGAAAATTTAATTTTATTTCTAAATTTAAGTTTTGCTTATAACTTGATGTTATTAAGATTGTCAATTTCATGTCTCTCATTTAGACTACAATAATGTCTAATATTATTATTGCAACAGTGATGATTTCTTATTTTGTATTTCACTTATCAATAAATATTTATGGACTCAAAAAAATTTAAAATTTTTTATTATGATTTTGGAAAGATCAAAATTACTCTTAAAAAATGTACAAAAATCAAAAGAAATGAGCAATGATTCGCAAGTTGAAAAAGAGGCACAAAATAAGCCCAAAAGTAAAAAGATGCACAAAACTATGCCAATAATTTGAAAAGATGCGCAAAGCGCCACATGTGGTAATTATTTTTTTCCATTATCTTTTAATCTCTTAATTCAAATTGATCTACTGTACATTCATATTTCGTATTGAAATTTGAAATATACAAATTTTTTATTCATCCTTTTGCAATGATTTTCTCTATCTTAGAGTCTAAATTGACTCATATTTTTGATATATTCTTTCTATTATTAATGCTATATCTCTTCTTAAATTCTATGAATTAATATTATTTGGCTATTATTTTAATTTTATTTGTATACTTAGTTTAATCACTTTCAAGATTGAATTATCAAATAATTTCCATATGTCTACTTACATTTCAAGTCTTTTTCTTCTTTACTTTTTGTTGTTGTCAAAAAGGGGGAGAAATTATTTGTATCGTGGTTTTGGTTTTGTTTGATTCATATTGTATGTGTGTGTGTCTGTTTTTTATTTTAGTTTTTGTTTTTGTTTTGTGTTTTGTGTATGTTGTATTTTGTTTTATTTAGGGTTGTTGTATATTTCTAAAAATTCCTCCTTATGTACACGTGTTCATCAATTCAGGGGGAGTTTGGGAGATTTTTTAAATTTGAAAATTATAGAAACAATAATTATTTTGCCATCATCAAAAAAGGGGGAGATTGTTAAAAGAGTTGTTATTTGCATGTTTTACATTCTTGCAACTTATATAGTTTTGATGATTTCAAATATTATTGTTCTATGTATAGTTATCTCCTAATAGTTTTTCTGGAAGAGTTATTTTTGCTCTTGTGTGTACTAACATTTCAGGAAAATCAAACTCCAGACTACAAAGACTTCAAATCAAATTCAGCATGAGATACTTTGTGTTTTTAAAACTTGTATTTTTCTTTGAATTAAGTTTGAAAGGGAGTGATTGTAATTGAGCGAATACACACACACACACTTAAGGAGATCTTGAGAAATTTGTACTGATCGTATGGGACGAACATAGTTCGTACGGGACGATCAGGTCAACTATCTCCTCGTAAGAGCAATGGAACAAGCAGGAGTCAAAGAAAATTTTTCGAAATCCTGATCATCCAGGATGAAGTGTATTCATCCAAGGACGAAATGTTCTCTGAAAAATTTTCGTTCAAGAAAGAAGTGTATTGGTTCCAGGACGAGTTGCTCTCTGGAGTACTATCATACAGGATGAAGTGTATTCGTCCCGGGATGATTTGCTCTCTGGAAGAATTTCATCCGGACGAACCCATAATTCATCCCAAGACGAAGTGAACTGACTCTGAAATTTTAGTAATGTTCTTCAGTTTTTGGGAACCGACCTATGAAATAACCGTTCGTACCAGACGAACCTAGTTCGTACGGGATGATGTGTGTGTACGAAGTCATTTCGTACCCATATACATCAGGTTCATTTCCAATGCACTTAAGTAAAATCATCCAGAACGATCCACGATCGTACGGGACAATCCAATGCATATTGACTTGAATATTTGCAGTTTTTTGACGATTTTTCTCGTCTCTCCTATATAAAGTCCAATTTTGACTGCCACAATATCTTTTTGTCCACTGATCTTCGTGGCTATTAAAAGAAGAGTAAATGAGAGAGTATAAGAGAGTGTTCGAAGGAGTATTTCTACTACTGGAGCGTGAAGGCTTCTCTTGATATTCAAAGGTAAGAATCTCTATTTGTGATTTGGGATTACTTCACTCTTTTCTTTCTTCCTTCTAGATTTCTTGTGAGAAGATCTGTCAAGGAAATCTGGTTCTTTGCCTACACTTGGAGAGTGTGAACAGCCGAAGGGTTCACTGTCGACATTTGGAGAGTGTGAACAGCCGAACGGTTCTCTGCTCACACTTGGAGAGTGCGAACAGCCGAAGGGTTCTTTGCCTATACTGAGAGAGTGTAAAAGGATGATGGTTCTCTACCAACACTGGGGATAGTGTAAAAGAATGATGATTCTCTGCCAACACTGGGGATAATATAAAAGGATGACGGTTCCCTGCCAACACTGGGGATAGTGTAAAAGGACGATGGTTCTCTACCGCGCCGGGTAGTGGTGGAAAGAGTGTTTGTAAAGGCTTCTCCGCCTTGTTGTGGGTGAAAAATGAAAGTCACTATTGGTATTAGTGTAATACTCGGAGGGTATCTCCGGGGAGTGGATGTAGGTCTTGTTTTGTCCGAACCACTATAAATCTTGTGTCTTTATTTTTCCGCTGTTTTTAATTTTTGTGTTTTTACTTTTAAAAACTGTGGTTGAAAAATCTATTTCTATAAAACTCATTTAAGTTTATTTTTTGGTTTAAAAAATTAAAAAGAGGGATTAATTTTTAATTACTAATTCACTCGCCCCCCCCCCCTTTGGTTAGCCGTGGGACATAAGCTTAGGTTTAACAACCTAATTCATAGTGAACGAGTTTCAACAAAAATATCTCTTCAAAATAAATCCTTTATATTTGGTTGTACACCTTAGCCACCGATCTTGCTTTATTCCTAACCACCACACTAGAATCATTCATTTTATTCTTAAAGACCCATTTGGTTCATACTACACTTTGATTCTTAGCTCTTTCTACTAACTCCCAAACATCATTCATCATAAATTATTTCAGTTCTTGTTGCATAACTAAGATCGAAAATTCATTAGAAAGGGCTTCATTGATATTGGTGGGTTCAGTCAATGAGATAAAGGCAATGGTTTACTTTATTCCTAAGTTCATGCCTAGTTCTAACACCTTCAGAAGAGTCTCCAAAGATCAATCTTTAGGATGACTTTAAGAATATCTCTAATCTATATGCAAAGTTTTTTGGGATTTTACCCTTTCATCCAGATTTGTAGTTTATACTCCTTGGGCAATCTTACCTACTCCATCAGTGTTTCGATTCTCTACCCTTTTCTCCTAATTTATAGTTTATATTCCTGGGGTAATCTCTCATACTTCATCTTCTTCCTCAACTCTAACTTCTTAGGATTAGATTCATTAAACACTACATGAGTAGTCTCCTTTACCACCAATTTTCTCTTATTAAACACTTTAAAGGATTTCCCCACACTTAAATATCACAAGAACACTCCATTAGATTTTGGGTCAAATTTTCCTAAGAGTGATTTCCCATTGTTAAGAATAAAAATCTTACAGCCAAAGATATGGAGGTGAGAAAGGTTGGGTGTCCTATCCTTAATAATCTCATAGGGTGTCTTATTCAGTATGGATCTTACATTCACCCTATTCAACACATAACAGGCTGTGTTCACTGCTTCTGTCCAAAAGTATTTTGGAAGTGATTATTCAACAAGCATGGCTCTAGCGACTTCCACTAAGGTCTTATTCTTCCTTTTAGCTACCCTATTCTACTAAGGGGTCTTAGGAGTTGAGAAGATGTGACTAATCCCTTACTCTCACCCATGGTCACTATGTATGGTTAAGATCTCACAACCTAGATTTTTCTGAATCTAAGTGGAGAAGGATTTAAATTCATCAAAAGACTCACTTTTATGTGACAGAAATCTAATCCAAGTGAAACTCAGGTACTCATCGATAATCATAAATCCATAAACTTTTCCCCCTAAGCTTGCAATGCTAATGGGTCAAAATAAATCCATGTGAATGATTTCTAAAGGTCTAGAGGTGATAATGTCCTTAATGGAATGAAAAGAGGATTGAACGTGTTTCCCTAATTGATAGGCATCACACAGGTGATTCTAGTGAACTTAAGCTTGGGGACACCTCTAACTAATTCCTTTTAGGTTACTCTCCTAAGGATTTTTATGCTAGAATGACATAGCCTCTTATGCCATAGCCAAGACTCATAAGCAGTAGTTTTTAAGCAAAATAAAGCAGCACATTCAATGTTATTTAAATCAAGCATGTAAATGTTGTGGATCCTTTTTTCCTACCAAATAGTATTGTTATTCAAACTTATGATGCGTGTGCTTGATAAAAATTTTATGATAAAGCCCTTATCATAAAGCTGACTGATGCTGAGCAAGTTGTGTTTGAAGCCATCAATATGTAAAACATTTTCAATCAAAAGATTATTGGAGTTTTTGATTATTCCTAATCCCATAACTTTCCTAGTGGTGTTGTTTCTAAGAGTGATCTTGCCTCCAGCCCTGGCCTCTAACAAAATAAATTGATTGGCATCTCCAGTTATATGTCATCAACATCTATTATCTAGGTATCATATTCTCTCACGAGGTCATTTTATGAAAGCACACCTATAAAATCATCAAATATCAGATTTAGGAATCCAAATAAGTTTGGGTCCCTTTTTATAGAAAGAAGAATGCAATACATTTGTGTTATGCTATGAATTATATAATTTGGGTCTCCACACCCAATGTGTACTATTGTGAACAGTAAAAGTGTGGGAGATGTGTCATAACATGCCACATGAAAATCATTTAACACCAGGAAAAGGGTGGTCTAATCCATTTAGGTTATAGTGCCTCTTCCTATGTTTCAAAATTTTTGGTTTTAGATCTAGATTGAAAAATTGTTCAGGTGTAGGTGGAATCCTATTTTCCTCAAGTACTTTCAATTCAGCTTTAAAAAATGAGTTAGCACTTTCTAAAATAGCATTATCAACTTTTAAATAGTGCTCTCTACTCTTAGATTCATCTATAAATATTCTAAAATTATTTTCAAGTATAGTATGGGATGATTTTAATAATTCGTGCTATTTATTCAATTCATCAAACTTATCCAATGATTTTATATGATTGCTATCAAGTGTAGATCAATCTTTAAGCAAAACTTCATGCTCTTTTTAAAAGTTTAAAATTTCCAATTTCAGGCTAGCATACGATTTCTTAAGTTTCCTATATGATGAATATATTTTCTTAGAGACTTTAAGTAATTGATCCTAGGTTAGTTCACATACCTTTTCTTGGTGAGAATAACCAAAATATTCATCCTCCATCAAGCACAAGTTTGTAGTGTCCTCTTCAACTTTAGTCTCAGAGGAGTCAGATGCAGAATCTGCCCAAAAAGTCTTTTGAATCTGCTTCTTATCCTTCCTGAACTTGGGTTTCTCTCCACCCTTCTCCTTTCTTGAGCGAGCCTTAAGTTTAGGACAATCAACTTTTATACGTCATTGCTTCCTATATTCATAGAATATAACATCAGAAGAACCTTTAGAATACTTACTGCTCTTACCTTTGTTTCATTTCTTGTGGTGATTTTATTTCTTCCTTAGAAATCTTTTGAATTACTTAGTGATTAAGGCAACATCATCACTTTAAGACCCAAAAGAATCATTATATGTATCATTAGTCATCAGTGCCACAATTTTCTCCTTCTTTTTCTCACATGCATCAAGTTGTCTTTAGTTCACTCCTTGCTCGTAAGCAATGAGAGATCCAAGTAATTTATCAATAAAATAAGTATGCAAATCCTTAAATTTAGTGATAGCAGTTATCTTAGCATCATAGGAAGAGGATAAACATCTCAATATTTTGTTAACTTTCTCATAGTTAGTGAGTTCTCTTCCTAAGATATGTAGGGAGGTGATAATTTATGTAAACATAGTATACATTTTAGATATTTTTTTTTAGGTTTCATGCAAAAGAGTATATAGTCATGAAGCAAGATATTCAATCTATATTGCTTAACCTCAGTTGTGCCTTCATAAGTGATACATAATTTACCCCAAATATCTTTACCAGTTGTACAAGTTGAAACACACATGTAATCTTCAAATTTTAGTGCACAGAAAAAATAGTTTAAATATTTTGCATTAAGTTATGCTAGATCAATATCATCAAGAGTCCATTCGATAAACAAAAGTTCAGTTTTGATGCCATTAACTTCATGTGAAGGTGTAGAATAACCTTTTGTAACAACCATCCATATGTAATAATCTATAGATTATAAAAATGTGGCCATACGAGTTTTTCAAAAATTAAAAGGTATATTGTCAAACAATGGTGGTCGGGTAATGAAATAGCCTTCCACAATATTTTGGTTACTAAAGTTAGCCATGGATCAAAATTCAAAAGTTTTAAAAAAACTAGATTTTATGAATCTCACTCAAATACCACTTGAAAGTTTATTAGAGTTTAAAAACAATTCTTTTCCACTAACCCTGGTGAGATAGAGAACCCCATCTCCTTTTAATTCATCCTGAAGCAGACAGAGAACCTTAATCGATAGCTAAAGAAGACATTCCTTGAGCCTCCAAGGAACCAGGGTCACTTGAGAAGACGACTCAAATCCTTGCTTGGAGTAACTATTGTGAACCCCTCACAAACTCCCCCTCATAAGATCCTCTCACTCTCTCCCAAGCTCTCCCTCTCCTTCTCTTATCTCTCTCAAGTCAGCATAACAACAAAAGATCTCTCCTTAAATAAGTAAGAGATCTTATACAGATGGGCTTAAAATTTGCCCTAATTTGTAACTTGTCATCAAAGATCATCCAAGACGATCGACAGATCATCCTATACGATCAATGTATTTTCATCCCATTCAACCAGGACAATCTAGGAGTACTGGATGATTAGTAGCCCTATTTGTTCTGATCATCCAGGACAATGTGGATATCATCCTGAATGATTAGTTTAAAATCATACATATTGTCCAACACATCACTTTAGTCGTCTAGAAGATATATGTTGGACGATGAAAAAATATAATATATCGTTTAGGATGATTAGTTCAAAAATAAGGATTATCATCTAGCACATCATTTTGGTCATCTAGCTGATACCCTTGAATGATGGAAAATTTCAACTAATCGTCCATCATATCATTTTGTTCATCCAGGTGATCCAGAAGAAGACTAAGGTTTTTCTAACTGATCGTCCAAGATGATCCTGCAATCGTCTAGGACGATATGATTGATCAATCAAATCTTAATTACTTTCCTTAATCACATGACTAATTTAAGCATGATTATAATGAATTGTCCATGATGATATGAGATTTTCCTATACGATTACCAAAAATAATATCATATCTAAAAGAATTTGGTGGCTGATTCTTTTTTATTTGAGCTTATCATCTAGGATGATGTAAATATCATCCATGGTCATTTGCTTAATTTGGTTTTCTTAATACAAGATTTTTAATTATGGTTTCTTTTTTTATTCAGTCGTCAAGGATAATTTTGGATCATCCCGGATGATATGATCCAAACTAAATAACTCTAAAATATACAGAATTTCTCCCCCTGAGTGTGTGTGTGTAAGGTTACTTAATATCAGGATCCACCTTATTATATTTAACTAAAGAAAAGGAAAAATAATTAGAATTACACTTACAGAATGACTCAGTCCTAATCTACCTAATCTTGAGTTGGTTTGAATTACAATTAATCTTGTGGACCTAAAACATTAGTAGGTAGGGAAATAATAGATAAACAAAAATGTCAAAAATATTTATTATCATCAAAATTATAATCCTTAAATCTAGGTTTGCAGCAATCTACCCCTTTTTTGTTGATGATAAATATTTATTAGGAAATTCAACTCAAGATGATTAATGAAATATAAAGTAAAGGAGAATAATGTGAACCAAGCAATGCAAATTTAACTAAAAATAAATAGGTAGTATAAACATTAAATAATAGTAGTATGAAAAACAATAGTATAATGAAACAACACTAACACACTAACAATACCACTACTTCCCCTTTTAATATCACAAAAGGAGGAGGAAATAGAAATGAAATATAAAGGAAAAAAAAAAAGAAATAGAAACTAACAATAATACAAAAACATCACATAGAAAACATCACAAAAAACATTCCACAAGTATGGAGGGCCTTGATTAGGTGAAGGATGAGGTAGTGGTGGCTGAAAAAGACTGTGAATGGAAGAAAATTGCTTCCCAAACAAGGCCATATCCTCATCATGATGTTGCTGTTGGTGTGTCACATATTCTTCAAATCTAGAAACATTCCCCACATGATGCTTCTCATATGCAGCAATATAAGAGTCAAACCTAGCCTCCCACTAGTCGAACCGCTCTACCTGCTAATCCAGCTATGAGTACTGGCATATCAAAATAGGTACATGAGAAGCTTCCTCTGTATCTGCCTCAGCCTCCTCATGCCCTATATGGAGAAGAGTGCTGTAAAGAACATGAAGGAGCTGTCGTTATAGTAGACAGGTTAATAATATGGTGGGGTAGGATATTTAAGATTATATTTGGTTTTCAGGACAAAAGCTATGATGTGTTCTAAGACAATATTGGGTTTTCTTTTGTGCCCTGGATCTCTAATACTGGTCAGGTGCTCAATGTATCGAAAGAGAAGATCAGTGGCATTAAACTCCTTATGGGCCATTATATAAAAGGTGGTGATTGAGAGTAGGGGAGTGATGTGGACACGATCACTAGCCTTTATGATTACTAAGGTTCTAAGAACATATTAAATTGTCCTAGCATTCTTGACTAAGGTGCTTGATGCCCCATCATGATAGGAGACATTTATATTCCTCAGTAGTTGTTTGGTAGGACCCTAGTCATAATTAGGATTTGAAGACAAGATGTGAATCTTATCTCCAGTAGTAAAAAGTTGGAGGAGTTTATGGCATCTTGATAGGTGATATCTACTAGGTGTTTGTGTACATAGGATTGTAGGATGGTGTAGTTGGACTTCATCCTAAGACTAGCTAAGAATTCATAGAGAAGTTTTAGAGTTGAATGGGAAGGCTAGTGTCAAAATGAAAGTGAGGGAGGTGTGAGTGAACAAATTTAGTTTCGGGTAAGTGAGTGTTCGAGGATTGACAATCCTTAAAGGTGTGATCCTAGTGATTGTATATCTAAGATAGGAAGCTTGGTCAGCCGTCTCAATGAAATGAGGGTCGACAAATGCCCTCGAGGAACTATTGATCGCCATTTTGGATCTTTTCCCACCAGTCATTGATAAGGATTAAGAGTATGAGTAAGAAGGAAAGAAATATGAGGGTTTGAGGGTGAGAAAAATTTTTAAATTTGGCTATTTATAAATAATCAGCCACATCCTCCAGGAAGATCATTCAAATTTATGATGTCCAGGATGATTGGTCAAAAGGCGATATTATCGTCCAAGACGATCAGACAACATCCAGGACGATTAGACAGATGATCGTCCTGAGGAGTCATGCTGGATGACTGTTGATGAAATTGATCACTAAGGATAATTAGGTTGATCGTCCATGATGATCAATAATAATGGATCTTATTGGCCAAATTTAAAATGTGTAACCATTTTTGTCACATGGATTGTCCAGGACGAACAGGTGTATCATCTAGGATGATAATAAATAATTGAGCTGGTTCAATTAGATCATCCAGGATAATGTGGATCATTCAGAATGATATCAGACGATTGAGTCAGATCATTCGTCACTTGAGTGATGCAGAATGATTTAATGATATCATCCAGGATGATATAAACATCATCCATGATGATATAAATATCGTCAAGGATAATGTGATCAAAAAAATTAAAGATTTTGTTGATGGAAGGAGGTGACCAGAAAAGCTCTAAAACATAAAAAAATTAGTAAAAATCAAATATTAAAAATTAAAAATATGATAAAAATGACAAAAAGAAGGAAAAAACAAAGTTTTGTTGTTGTTTTTTTTATTTTGATCAAAGCAAAAATATGATAAATTTTTCATTTGATTGGATTATAAATTTGAAAGAAATGAGTTAACATCACTAAAATCTAAAAAATGATAGAAAAATTGATCCTGTTATCCCCAGCTCGAATTCCGTATTGGATAAAAATCTTTTAAAAACGAAAATCTAATTCAAAAAGAAAATTAGCCAAGAAAAGTGATATATTCAACACTTCGTTCAAGAAAACATACTTGAAAGAGTAATATACCAAAGTAATTAGTCAAAATCAAGGGTTTTAAAAAACAAGTAATTGAAGATATCAAGTGACATATTAATTTTTATAAGATTCAAAGGTTTGAAAGAGAATAAAACTTGATTTTTGTGGGCTCATTTTATGCATCTTATAAATTTTTTCACACACTTTACGCATCTTTTGCTTTTTGAAACATTTTGTATATCTTTCAATTTTTTGGTGATCATTATGCATCTTTTCACTTTTTCTTTTTGGACTCATTTTATGTCTCTTGTCATTTTTACGAGCTAGCTCCCTTTTAAAATCTTTTAAGACTCTCAGATATGAGAATATCTTCCACATAATAGAGAAGAAAATCTCACTCTCTAATATAAGAAAGAATAAAACACATTTTTTCTTTGAAAAAAATCTCAATATCAAAGTCCTATTTTTAATTTGAAAAGCATTTTTTCTTTGAAAAGAAACTTGCACCTCTAAAAGAGTTAGAGGAAAGGAAACAATCAACATTTTTTCTTCCTTTAACTTATTTAGGGATGTCAACCATTGATTTCAAATTTTCAAAAACAAAAATAATCCATAAACTATCATTTCAGTAGTGACCGAAAGAAAAATGAAAGAAAAATAAAGACATAAGAAATGAAAACAAAGAAAGCGATAGTAAATAAACAAAAATCAACAATCTAAGCAAAAAATAATAGAAATTTTAGTAAAGATATTAGCCACTTAATTTTTAGTTGCTACATGGTGTAACTCAATATCTCCTTTGGTGATATAGTCCCTAATAAAGTGATACTTTATGTTATTGTGTTTGGTCCTTGAATGTTGGATAAGATTTTTAGAGATACAGATGGCACTAATGTTATCACATAGAATAAAAATTAAGCCTATAGGTAACCCTAAATTCAGAATTTGTTTCTTCAACCAAAGGACTTGGGCCACACAACGTCCTAAGGTAATGTACTCAACTTCAGCAGTGAAAAGTGCAACAGAGTTTTATTTTCTATTGGACCAGAAGACTAAGGATTGTCCCATGAATTAATAAGTTCTAGAAATGCTCTTTCTATCCATCCCACACCCTGTAAAATAAAAATTAGAATATATAATAATTTTAAAAGAAGTGTTGTGTTTAGGATACCAGATTCCTAAATTTTGAGTCCCTAAGAGATATCTAAGGATTCTCTTAACTACAGTCAGGTGGAATTCTTTAAGACCAGCTTAAAATCTAGCATAGAGACAAACACTAAACATTATATCAAGTCAGCTAGCATCCAACTAAAGTAGTAATCCAATTATCCTTTGTACTTCTTTTGATAAATATACTTTCCATTTGAATCCTTATCTAATTGAATAATAGAGCTCATTGGAGTATTTATTGGATTGGCTTTATCCATTTCATATTTATTTAGGATGTCTTTAATGTACTTTAATTGATTAAGAAAGGTTTCATCATCCATTTATCTTGTGCTAAATTCCAAAAAAGTAAGAAAATTCTCCCATCTCATCTCAAATTCCTTACTAATTATTTTTTTAAAAAAATCATCACATAAAGATCCAAAAAGTATATCTTCTCTATAGATCTAAAAAATGAGTAACTCTACTCCTACTTTTCTCAAAAAAAGGGTGGTGTCTATGATCCCCTTAACAAACTCTCACTATAGTAGGAATGTGCTATGCCTCTCATACCAAGCTCTGGGTGCCTGTTTTAATCCATATAAGGCATTTTTTTAATTTGTAAATATGATTTGGTAATTAGAAACTCTTAAAACCTAGGGGTTGCTTTACAAATACATCTTCTTTTATTACCCTATTCAAAAAGGCACTCTTGACATCTATTTGGAAAAGCTTAAATCCCGTATAACAGTTAAAGAATAGTAGCACTATAATCGCTTCAATCTATCTACAGGGGCAAATATCTCCTTAAATTTAATATCTTCTATTTGGTTGTATCTCTTAGCCACTAATCTTGCCTTATTCCTAACCACCACACCAGAATCATGCATTTTATTATTAAAGACCCTTTTGGTTCCTACTACACTTTGATTTTTAGGTCTTTCTACTAACTCTCAAACATTATTCCTCATAAAATGGGTTAAGTTATTCTTGTATAGCTAAGATCCAAAATTCATCAGAAAGGGCATCATTGATGTTGGTGGGTTCAGTCATTTAGATAAAGACAGAGTGATTTACTTCCTTCATAAGTCCATGCCTAGTTCTAACACCTTCAGAAGGGTCTCCTAAGATCAATTCTTTAGGATGACTCAAAGAATATATCCAATCTCTAGATAAAGTGTTTTGAGGTTCTACCCTTTCTTCCAAATTTGTAGTTTATACTCCATGGGTAATCTCACCTTCTCCATCAGCATTTGATTCTCTACCCTTTTATGCTGATTTATAATTTCTAATCCTTAGGTAATCTCTCATACTTCATCTTCTTCTTCAACTCTAGACTTCTTATGATCATATTCATTAAACACTATATGAGTACTCTTCTCCACCACTAATGTCCTCTTGCTAAACATTCTAAAGGATTTCCTTACACTTGAATATCCCAAGAACACTCTACCAAATTTTGGGTCAAATTTTTCTAAGAGTGATTTCTCATTGTTAAGAATAAAAACCTTACAACCAAAAACATGGAGGTGAGAAAGGTTGGGTGTCCAACCCTTAATAATCTCATAAGGTTTCTTATTCAGTTTGGATCTAACATTCATAATATTCAACACATAATAGGTTTTGTTCACTGCTTCTGCCCAATAGTATTTTGAAAGTGAATATCGAACAAGATGGCTCTAACGGCTTCCACTAAGGTCATATTCTTTCTTTCAGCTACCTCATTTAGCTGAGGGGTCCTAGAAGCTGAGAAGTTGTGACTTATTCCTTGCTCCTCACAAAAAGTTCTTAATCTCACATTTTCAAACTCTCCACCATGGTCACTATGTATGGTCAATATCTCACAACCTAGCTTTTTCTGAATCTAAGTGGAGAAGGATTTTAATTCATCAAAAGACTCACTTTGATGTGACAGAAATCTAATTTAAGAGAACCTAGAGTAGTCATCAATAATCACAAATCCATAGACTTTTTCCCCTGAGTTGGTAGTATTAATGGGTTCAAACAAATCTATGTTAAGTACTTCTAAAGCTCTAGAGATGCTAATATTCTTAATGGAATGGAAAGAGGAATGAACTTATTTCCCTAATTGACAGGCATCACACAAGTGGTCCTTAGTGAACTTAAGCTTGGGGACACCTCTAACTAAGTCCTTTTGGGTTACTCTCCTAAAGATTTTCATGATGGCATAACATAACCTCCTATGCCATAGCCAAGACTCATAAGTAATAGTTTTTAAGAAAAATGAAGCAACACATTTAATATTATTTAAATCAAGCATGTAAATACTATTGATCCTTTTTCCTTGCAAAATAGTATTATTATTCAAGCTTATGATGCATGTGTTTGAAAAAAAAATTATGATAAAACACTTATCATAAAGCTAAATGATGTTGAGCAAGTTGTGTTTCAAACCATCAACAAGTAAAAATTTTTTAATCAAAAGGTTCTTAAAGTTTTCTTATACATGCACCCACTACTTTCCTGGTAGTATTATCTCCAAGAGTGACCTTACCTATATCCCTGGCCTCTATCAAAATAAATTTATTAGCATCTCTAGTCATTTGTTATGAGCATCCACTGTCCAGGTACCACATACTCTCATGAGTTCTTGTGTGAGAGCACACCTATAAAATCATCAAATGTCAGATTTAAGAACCCAAAAAAGTTTGGGTCCCTTCTTATGGAAAGAAGAATGAAATACATGTGTGTTATATTATTAATCATGCAATTTGGATCTCCACATCTAATGTGTACTATAGTAAATAATACAAGTGTGGGAGATGCATCCTAGCATGCCACATAAAAAATATCTAACACCAGAAAAAAGGTTTACTACTCTATTTGGGTTATAGTGCCTCTACTTAGGTTTCAAATTTTTTGATTTTGGATTTGGATTGAAAAATTATTTAGGTGTGGTTGGAATCTTATTTTTCTCAAGTGATTTTAATTTAGCTTTAAAAAATAAGTTAGCACTTTCTGAAATAGCATTATTAACTTTTAAATAGTGGGGTCTACTCTCAAATTCATCTATAAATATTTTAAAATCAATTTCAAGCTTACTGTGAGATGATTTCAGTAATTCAAGATGTTTATTCAATTCTCTAAACTCATCCAATAGTTTCATGTGATTTTTATCAAGGGTAGAGTGATCTTTAAGCAAAACTTCATATTCTATTTGTAAGTTTAAATATTCTAAATTCAGGCTAGCATGCAATTTCGTAAGTTTCCTATATGATGAATATATTTTCTCGGAAACTTCAAGTAATTACTCGTAGGATAGTTCACATACATCTTCTTGGTTAGAATGACCAAGATGTTCATTTGCCATCAAACACAAGTTTGTAGTCTCCTCTCCAGCTTTGATCTCATAGGAGTTAGATGTAGAATCTGCCCATAAAGACTTTTGAATCTGTTTCTTATCCTTCCTGAAATTAGGTTTCTCCTCACCCTTCTCCTTGCTTGAGTGAGCCTTAAGTTTAAAACAATCAACTTTTATATGTCCTGGCTTCCTGCATTCAAAGAAAATAATATCAGAAGAATCATTAGAATACTTGCTACTTTTATCTTTAATTCATTTCTGATGGTGTTTTTGTTTCTTCCTTAGAAAGCTTTTGAATTGCCTAGAGATTAAGGTAGCATCATCACTTTTAGACTTGGAAGAATCAATATCTGTATCATTAGCCTTCAGTGACACAGTTTTCTCCTTCTTTTTCTCATCTGAATCAAGTTGTCTTTTGTTCACTCCTTGCTCGTAAGTAATAAGTGATCCAAGTAAGTTATCAATAGAATAATTATTTAAATTCTTGGATTCAGTGATAGCAGTTATCTTAGCATCACAAGAAGAGGGTAAACATCTTAATATTTTATTAATTTTCTCATAGTAAGTGAGTTCTCTTCCTAAGGCATATAGCGAGGTGATAATTTGTGTAAACCTAGTATAGATTTCAGGTAATGATTCACTAGGTTTCATGTGAAAGAGTTCATAGTTGTGAGGCAAGATATTCAATCTAGATTACTTAACCTCAATTGTGCCTTCATAAGTGATACATAATTTATCTCAAATTTCTTTACTAGTTGTACAAGTTGAAACACACATGTAATTTTCAAATTTTAGTGCACAAAAAAAAAAGTTTAAACATTTTATATTAAATTATGCTAGATCCCTATCATCAAGAGTTCATTCATTAAATGAAAATTTTGTTTTGATGCCATTAACTTCATGTGATGGTGTAGAATAACCTTCTTTAACAAGCATCAACTTGCTATAATCTATAGATTATAAAAATGTGGACATGCAAGTTTTCTAAGAATCAAATTGTATATTTTTAATCAATGGTGGTCGGGTAATGGAATACTCTTTCGTAGTATTTAGGTCACAAATTTAGCCATAGATCGAAATTCAAAAGTTTAAAAAAATGAGATTTTAAAAATCCCGCTCTAATACCACTTGAAAGTTCGTTAGGATTGTTAATCCCTTATGAACTAGCCTGATGCTAACTGAGAGGGGGGATGAATTGGTAGCTTTAAAAATTGTTAAATAAAAAGTATGATCTTTTTGAAATATTTTAATACATCAAACTATATGATCATCCACATGAAAATAAAGTGCAAAAATTAAATTATGGAAATATAATAAGAAAGAGCACACCAGATTTTATAGTTGTTCGATCAACTTGACCTATGTCCACTCCCCAGAGCCTCTCCTTTGAGCATTACACTAAAACTCAGTGACTCTCCTTTTGCTCCCACAACAAGGTGGAGAAGCCTTTATAAACTAATTTCCACCGACCCAGTGAGGTAGAGAACTTGACATTCTTTCACTTCCTCTTGAAGCAGGCAGAGAAATTACTAAAGAAGACCTTTATAGAGCCTTCAAAAAACTAGGGATGATGACTGGAGAAGATGTCTCGGATCCTTTCTTGGAGTAACCTTTGTGAACACTTCAGAAACTCCCCCTCACAAGATCCTCTCTCTCTCTCTCTCTCCCAAGCTCTAACTGTCCTTCTCTTGGCTCTCACAGGTCAAGAAAATAATAAAAGATCTCACCATGAATAAAAAAGAGATCTTATAAATAAGGACTTCAAATTTGCCCTACTTTGCAACTTACTGTTAAAGATCGTCTACGACATTCGACAGATCGTTCTGTACCATTAGTGTATTTTTAGCCCATTCAGCCAGGACGATCTGGGAGGCCTGGGTGATTAGAAGACTTATTTATTTTGATCATCTAGGATGACATCATCCTATATGATTAGTTCAAAACCATATATATCATTTAGCACATCATTTTGGTCATTTAGAAGATATATGTTGGATGATAAAAAAATATAATGTATCGTCTTGGATAATTCTTAAATCATCCCAGATGATTAGTTCAAAAATATGGATTATCATCCAACACATCAGTCTAGTCATCCAGGTGATACACCTGGACGCTAAAAAATTTTAACTGATCGTATAACATATCATTCTAATCATCCAAGTGATCTAGAAGAAGACTAAGGTTTTTCTAACTAATCATCTATGATGATCCTACGATCGTCCAAGATGATATGATTAATCAATCAAATCTTCATTACTTTATATAATCACTTGACTAATTTATGTATAATTGTAATGAATCATTTGGATGATATAGGATCATCCTGTATGATTATCAAAAATAATATGATATGTAAAATAGTTTGGCAGCTGATTCTTTATTATTTGAGCCTATTATCCAGGATGATGTAAATATCATTTAGGATGATTTCCTTAATTGAGATGTCATAACACAGGATCCATAACTATTTTTATTGGATCATCCATGACGATTTTGGATCATCCTAAATGATGTGATAAAAAATAAAAAACTCTAAAATATATAGAATTTCTCCCCCTGAGTGTGTGTGTAAGGTTACTTAATATTAGGATCCACCTTATTACATTTAACTCAAGAAAAGGAAAAATAACTGGAATTACACTTATAAACTGACTCAGTCCTAATCTACCCAGTCTTGAGTTGACTTGAATTGCAATTAATCTTGTGGACCTGAAATGTTAATAGGCTGGGCAATAGTAGAGAAATAAAAATGCCAGAAATATTTACTATCATCAAAATTATAATCTTTGAATCCAAGTTTGTAATAATGTTTTGTAAGGGTGTATGCTAGCTTAGTGACCATACACACATACACTCTAGAGGAGTGGGATTGAGTCAAAATTAGATGTTCAAATTTTGAACTAATTATAATGTACAATCAGCTCATCTAACTAATCACACTGGATGATTTAAATCATCCATGATGACCAGTTAAGCTAAAAAAAAGATGACAATTATAACTTAGGCAAGATTTTAAATTTCATATTTTGTTTTGATCACTAGGATGATGTATATCATATTGGATGATTTTTTACAATCATGTCTAAATTGATCTTATGATTAAGGGATTAATTATGGTTAATTTGTTCAATCTGATCGTCTAGTATTATCAGTGAAGTTCAAATTGTATGAATCGAGAGATACATGAGATGATTCTTGATCGTCCTAAATGAAATATCATAATTTTTTTATCTAATCATTTAGGATGATCCCCAATATCGTACTAGATGATTGGTACAAAATTTGAACTTATTGTATTGGACTATAAAGTGATCGTATAGTACTATCAAGTCAAATTATTCACATCATACTAGATGATACCACGATCTTGCAGTACCATCATTAATAGCATAATTAAAATTTTAGGGTTTTTTTGGAGCCCTCTATTTAAGCTTTCTCTAAAGACATTCTAAGTTTCTTTGGTATGCATTGAGTCTTCATTATTTTGGAGAAAACTTGAAGAGAGAGCCTTGAAAGGGAGAGAGGAAATGATGGAGTTTGAGAGGGAGAAGATCCTTGTGGTTTTCAAGAGAGTTTGTGAGGTAGAATACACGTTTGCTTTGGTAAGCTTACATCTTAGTACCATCAGATTCAAGGTTTATCTTGAGGAAAGTTTTGGAAAGAAGAAGATCTCTTTGGTGTCAAAGGACCAGGCTACTCCGCCACACCGGGGAAGGTGCAAGGGATTCATGGTTCTATACTATCTCTTAGAGGGAGAAAATTGAGTCAAGGTTTTCTACCTGTGAAAGGAGTTTCATTCCTCTGCAACACAGGATTGGTAGAAGAGATTTTATAAAAGCTTCTCTACCTAGTTGTGGGGACAAAATGAGAGTCATTAAAGGTTTAATGCAATTACTGGAACAGGAGGTTCTAGGGAGTGGATGTTGGTCAGGTTGATCGAACCATGAAAAATCTCTGGTGTTTGTTCTAAATTTATTTTTATGCACTTTATTTTTTGCATTTATTTTTGTGTTAATTGTGTGGTTAAAAATCTCTAATTTTCTGTTATTGTGAAATTACTTTGCTTATATATCGAGAGATAAAACTATTAGTTTTTAGATATTGAACAAGCTTTAAAAATAGGGATTTTTCTATGTTTAGAGAAGTTTAAATTACCAATTCACCCACCTATTGGTTAGCATCAGAACTAGCTCTTTAGGGTTTTGCAACCTTCACGTGCTTTTAAGTGATATCAAAGAAGGATTCATAAATTAAGTTTAAGAAATTTTTTGAAAAAACTAATAACTAAATGTATAAATCATAATATTATAGAAGGATATTCAATCACACGACCACCATTATTTGAATATATTTCTTTTGATTTTTTAAAATTTTGCATGTCTACTTTCTTGAAATCAATTTATTATTGCATGTGGCATATGATTCAAACTGATCATTTTTACCCTCACATATTATAGATTGAGTCAAAACTGATATTCCTTTTACTAAATGGAGTAGAATAGAACATATTAATGCTAATTGAATACTAATTTGGACTATTTTTTGTGCTTTGAATTATGAAGATTATATGAGAATCTCTACATGTACTATTTGAAAGGATATTTAGGATAGATTATGCACTTTATATGAAGGTATTAGTGAAGTCAAAAAATTTAAGTTGAATATTCTAATGCATGATTATAAACTTTTTTGTATGAAATCTTATGAGACGATCTAAGACATTTATACTAGGTTTATTTAAATTGTGATATCATTACATGCTTTAGGTAAATAACTTTTAAATTTTAAAAAGTTAATAAAATTTTACATTATCTATCTCATAAATTTCATGCTAAAGTTACTGCTATATGTAAATCAAAAGACTTGAATGATTATTTTATTGATAATCTGATTGGCTCACTCATTGCCCACAAGCAAAGTGTGAGTTAAAGACATTTGGATGCAGGTGAAACTATAGTGCTAAAATATGAATACACATATAAAAATGATTTAGTAGATTATGAGAGTGAGGAAATATCATCAATAATAAGAAAAATTGAAAATCTCCTACATCACAAGAATCAATATCAATAAAAGTGGAATAAAGATAAACATGATAAGAATGTTAAGATTTATTTTGTTGTTATTTATTTTAGGTGTAGAAAACTCGGACATATAAAAAGACTTCATGCGAAGGAAAAGGGTAAAAATAAGCCAATTGTAATAAAAGAAAATGATAAAAAGGAAAATATCTCTTGGGTAGACCTAACTTCTTAATCATCTGACCAGGAGTAAGATGATGAGGCAAAAAGTTTTATTTATCTGTTCATCTATGTTATAGTTTATGCATGCGTATATGCTCTTTGTCTTGTTTTCATTCCCCATGAATGTTTTTATTTTCTTTTTATTTATGTAATTTTTTATATGTTTTTTAGAACACTCTCTGATCATCACTCACAAATTACATCTCACAATGTATTTGCATAAGAGAATCAATCACTTCTCAAATTTTTTTTCTAAAATAAAAAATTTTCCCTTTTTTACTTAAAATTTTGGTAAGTGATTATTGACTTCTTTAAATAATTAAAGAAAGAAAAATTGATGATTATCTCCTTTAGTGGGGAAATTTCTTTTTGAATAAAAAACTATTTCAAATTAAAAATTAGACCAAGAAATAGAAATTTATTTCATCTTCCTACAATTCTCTATCCCATTTGAATATTTTTCCGAATCAATGAATATATTTTCAATTTTTTTATTCAAGTTATTTATCGATATTAGATGGATCAAATTTTGGTTAGTGGTTTACTCTTTCCTATAAAAGAGAGTGAGCTCCTTTTCTCTTATATTTAGAAGATAATCTCACAACTGAGAATTTTTTAAAAGACATAAAAAGGAAACAAGATGGAAAAAAATAAAATGAGGTACAAAATTAGTCCAAAATAAAAAGATGTTTAAAGTTCGTCAAATAATTGCAAGATTCATGAAGTGTATAAAAACCTAAAAGATGCACAAAGTACACTAAAATTAATAAATAGGCACAAAATTAGTAACTTTTTTTCCATTCCTATCAAGCAAGGGCAGAGCCATAAAATTTTTTATGTGGGGTAACAAATTATCAATATTGGAACTTTGTATTAGTATCTTTGATATCTTCTCAAAAACTTAAACATTTCTTTTGAACTATCTCTCCATATCTATGACAAAAAATATAATGATATATTATTAAATATAAGAGAACAAGCATATTTCAACAACATAACATAACAAAAAATTTATTTTTTGAAATTTAATTAAATTTATGCGCAAGTATTTTACCTTCCTTGAATCGAATTTTACGATCATCCTCTGGACAATATACAAAATTTTAATTTATGAAACCTTCTTATCTAAAATTTATGTCAAATATATTAGAGATTACATAAATATAATACAATCATAAGAGAATGATTAGATAAATTAAAAAATTAATTCATATAAAAATTAAAATTTACTAAACAAATAATAAAAAAAACTATATGAAAAAATCTTATTTAAAATAAAATAAAATTATTGTACTTAGTTTAAAAAAATTAATTTAATTTAACATTTTTTTTAAAAAAAAACTAATTACTTTTTTGAAAAGAAATCAATATAAAAATAAAAATAGTAGAGAGCAAAAATTGTTTTTTTAACATTCTTTTTGGCATTTTGCAAATACCAGCTAGAGAGAGATGACCTTCCGAAAGAGTGAGAGAGAACAAAATAAAATTTTAATATGGTATGCATAAGCAACTAGTGGGGGCACGTGCCCCCAAGGCCCCCACTATGCTTCCGCCATTGCTGTCAAGTCTTTAAAATGTAAACAAATCTTTTTTCCAATTGATATCGTCCACACTTAAATTTGAGAAACATTGTTTTTGGTTCATTACTTTGCAATGCTATTTTATTAAGATATATTTCTAAAAAGAAGTTTGAAAAGATTATATTTCCTTTCTAATTTATTTATCGAATCAGATTTTTGTTTAAAAAAGACTTTAACCTATAAGGAGCCTGAGCTAAGGTTGATAAAATTCAAATTTCAACCTTTGTGGATCTTACTGCCATAATTTCATTTCTTAATAGTTTTTTCAAAAAAAATTAAAGGTAACTTTCTCATTTCAAGAAAATTTACTAAAATTAACTAATTCTTCTTAAACATCACCACTACCTCCACTTGATTAGAGTATGTATGATCTATAGTTTTTTATGTGTTTGATTTTGTTTTTTATGTGTTTTCCTTTTTTTTAATTTTGTTAAAGAGGGAGAATGGGTTTGACTAGTTGTATTTATGTTTAAGTTACATATATTCATCTTGTATTTGTATTAGTTTATTGGTTATTTAGGTTCAAAACATTTTTAGTTTTTTTTTTTTTTTAATTTCTATAGAAAATATTTTTAATTTTGTAAATTCAACCAGTAATATTTGTCATCATCAAAAAGGGGGAGATTATTACAACTTGAGCTCGCGAGTTAATGTTTTAGATGATAACAAATATTGTGACTCACATCCTTATGTCTACTTGTATTTATAATGCATATTTGTTTGTGTGTATACTAACATTTTAGGAGCACCATACACAATCTAATAAAGAGTCAAGGCTAAAGATTGGGTAGAATAGGTTATACTATAAAGATTTTTATAATTTTCATTAAAATATTTTTAATTTCTTGAGTCATATCCTGTAAGGGTGTATATTAGCTTGGTGACCATGCACACATACCCTTAAGGGGAGTGAGATTGAGTCAAAACTAGATGTTTGAATTCTGAACTAACCATACGATACAAATTATATCATGATGTACGATCAGCTCATCTAACTAATCATATTGGACAATTTAGATCATCTAGGATGATTAATTATGATCTTAAAAAATAGCCACCATTCATAATTTAGGCATGATTTTAAATTTCATATTTTGTTTTGATCATCGAAGATGATATATATTATACTGGATGATCTATGACAATCATGCCTAATTTGATCATGTAATTAGGGGACTAATTATGGTTAATTTATTCAATTCAATCATCTAAGATGATCTATGATGATCATACTAGATGACCCGAAAGATTCATGAGATGATACTTGATCATCCTAGATTAAATACCATAATTATTCATCTAATCATCTAGGATGATCCCCAATATCATAATGAATGATCAGTATAAATTTTAACTTATTGTACTAGACTATCCGGTGATCGTACAGTACTATCAAGCAAATTTTGCACATCTTATTGGACGATCCTTAGATTGTATTGTATGATATTTGATGGTAGAATTAAATTTTCAAAATTTTTTTGGAGCCCTCTATTTAAGCTTTCTCCAAAGACATTGTAAGTGTCTTTGACATGCATTAAGTCTTCGTTCTTTTGGAAAAAACTTGAAGAGAGAGCTTAAAAGGGAGAGAGAAAAGGGTGAAGCTTAAGCGGGAGAAGATTCTTGTGGCTTTCAAGGGAGTGTAGAGGGGATTTCACATGATTTCTCTAGCAAGCTTGAATCTTAGTACCATCAGATTTAAGGTTTGTCTCGAGGGATGTTTTGGAAAGAAGAAGATCTCTTTGATGTCAAAGGATCCAGCTTCTCTGCCGCAGCAGGGTAGGTGAAAGGGATTCCAGGTTCTATGCCATATCTTAGATGGAGAAAAAGGATTTAAGATTCTCTACCTATAAAAGGAGTTTCGGTCCTCTAGCCATACCAGTTTGTGGAAGAGATTTTGTAAGGGCTTCTCTGTCTAGCTTTGGGGGCTAAAAGAAAGTCACTAAAGGTTTAATGCAATACCTAGAACGGGAGGTTCTACGAAGTGGACATAGGTTAGGTTGACCGAATCATTATAAATCTCAGGTGTGTTTGTTCTTGATTTATTTTTTTGTACTTTATTTTCCCCATTTATTTTTGTGTTAATTGTGTGGTTGAAAATCTCTAATTTTCTGTTATTATGAAATTACATTTCTTCCGCATCAAAAGATAAAATTATCTATTTTTAGATGTCGAAAAAGCTTTCAAAAAGGGAATTTTTGTTTGTGTTTAAAAGAAATTTTTAATTACCAATTCACTCGACTTTTGGTTAGCCTCGAGACTAGTTTTTTAAGGTCTAAGAATCTTCATATACTTTCAAGCTCATGAGTGGGCAAACAATATGTACTTCTATGACTCCTAGCTTTTGTATATGACTTTTGGGAAATGAATATAGATGTATATTGATATTTTAATCAAAAAATTTGCTTTTCATAATATTTTATAATAAAAAAATTAGATAAATCTAGTCGTTGCTATAAAAGAAGGCAAATATATAGTTCATTCCAATTTAGATTATGGGGTGTGATAGTTTTGGTGGAGGATATTTAGATTAATTATATATAAAAACATCATTTACTATCTGACATGTTAGCACTACAGACCATGACGTCGTTGCCCCGTATGCAGAAATCCAGGTTTACCATAACATAAAAAAGTAGAGCACTGCTACACTCTCCAACACAGTGCCGACAATGCTACAGTTCAAATTTTAATATTTTTTAATAAATTTATTTTATGAATTTTTAGGTTAGTACACATGACATAGAGATACATGATAAGATATGACAAGATATAGCAAGATATATAAAAATACCATATGGTTATCGAAATGTCCCAACTTGCCGTAATATACACATATACATACATACATGAAATTACTACTAAAGATGACATGAACATGCATCAATTATACAACAAATAGAGATTGATGCATATCCACACTGATATAAATATAGTTACATTTGATACATAAGATTGATATACATTGCATGCATAACATGATACATTGCATACAAGATATATTACATAAATGTTATTCATTATTTTACCTTGCATTAGTAATTAATAAGATTAAGATATAACTGCAATGCTCTAATAAATCACATGATAATCTTCCTATAAACTTTTCGAGGTGCAGATGTAGAGCTAAGTCAATGATAACTGATCCTTTACAATATTATAATATCTTAAGATTCTTATTATTATGATCATGATTCACTATAATTGTTACTATTCATATGGTTTACATGTATCCATAAGATATATTATACTCATATGAATTGAATAATTACATACATATTATTCTATTTTTCCATGCTTTGGGGTAGGTTCTAACGACTTATTTCTGCTAATTATGTAGTTTTTCATGATTTTAAGGAAGGGTACACTACCAAAAAATTGGCTTTTCGCGGCACTTTTTTATACCTTTCCCGGCGGTTATACCCGCCACGAACCCCTGCGGAGTTTAAAACCGGTGCAAAGAACCGCTGCGATAGGTCGCGTTTTTTGGTAGTGGTAAGACCTAGTTAAGTGATGCTGATCAAATTCTAGTTCTTGTTTAGGTATCTCTTATGTATTTTCTTCTTTATTTTTGTAGCCATGAAAAAGCATTGATATAGAATAATTTAAAGGATATATTGATGACTAATGTAAACGCTTCGTTTGAAAATGAAGGAAATATGTGTTTTGATGAAAAGTAAATGAAACTTTGCTTCCACTTAATTTATTATTTTATATTAATGATTATTAGTAGCTATGTTATGTAATTAAAATATTTAAATTAGAAAATTTTTCTAAATTATATTTTGTTGCATCACAATAGTAATGCTAGAGAATTTATCGTGCATTTGAAAAAAGGCCAAATCTACCAATTTACAAACACACTAAAATTAAACTAGATGGTAAATTTTAAATATTTCAAAATCTTACTTTGCATTCTTTTTAGTTCTTTGCAATCATTAATATTTTCAATGCTCCAATATTTGAAATATTTTATACTTCTTCCAACCAAATAACCCCTTCATATATTCAAAGCACAATAAATTGAGAAATTGTCTAACTTTTTGATAAATTCAAAATATAAATATCCTTATTTCAAAAAAAAAAAAAAGTTATTTAAGCTTTGATAAGTGCAAAATAAAAGTCAACTTATTTCCAAAATTGCAAAAAATTAATACTTTTATAAATTCAAATTTTAAATCACATTGTTCACATATTTTGAATATTCAAAATTTAAATCACATTATTCTCCAAAATAAAAAAATCAACCATAAGTTTTATAAATTTAAAATATAATAGCATTATTTTTCCTACATAATAACGCTGACCACCATATTTGCTCCAAAATTTGTTTGCTAAAACTCAATATAAACGATGATCAACGGATGCAATATCAAGCAAGTTTAGTTTGAAACACATGCATCTCATTTTGGTTTGTTGGCTAGGATATTTGGCTACCAAGCAAGTGATCATGGGTTCGAGTATTGCGTATGTGATGTGTGGGCGAGTTTTCCTTAATTGATCTAAATGTAAAAAAAAAAAAAATGGAGCCATTACTCATACAAAAATACTCATGATCACTTGTTTAATAAAATAGCTCCTGTGATGCATCAGAAGATATCAAAATTATTATAAACAGGTCCCCACAATTGATTCCATTTATATATAATGAAAATGATAGACAACAAATGAGAACTTATATAAAATTGGCTTAAAATATACCTTGATTGTAATCAAAATAATTCAATCATCACTCATTTCTTAAAACAAACTATACACATATATTCATAATATTGAAAATATCTATGAACGGTAGACTACAAAATTTAGCCGTGTGTGAGAGTGACGTAAAATCGGCATATTTGAGGTACCAAAAACTTATATAAAGTTAATACATACTTATTATTAATTTTTATTTTTATTCTTAATATTTTATAAATAAAATAAAATCGATCTCTATTGGCCTTTTTTTTTTTGGAAATTTGAGTGCCAAGTCGAGCTTCGTTAATAAAATGTTACAATGATGAATGGATGAAGGTCAAAATATTGATGTCATCACATCTATAATTGCTCGGTATATGACAAAAAGTTGAGTAAAATGTATGTGTTTTAACTAAAAATAAATACTCCAATATATAATTATATATATCAACATCCCAAAGAAATAATTTATTGTCCATCCATCATATGAGAGCCAAGAGTTCACAATAAATTATAAGAATATCTAATACTAATCCAATTCATTGGATATAAATGACTCAAATATAATAAATAGTCATGCAGTGAAAAAAATGAACAAGAAAACAAAAGTCAAATGCTATTTTTTCCTAGAAATCCATTTGAAATACTAGTCTACATACGAGTAAGGGTGTCAATACTATTATTTTATGCATACTTCTTGCATTTTGTTATTTAGTATTTTTCCTCCTTTTTTGATATCAAAAGTGGGAGTAGTAGTTTTTTGTTTGTTGTTGTTAATAGTTTGCATATTAAAAATTTCACCTTCTAAATTATTTGTTAGTAGTTAGTTGTTTGTTGTTAATTGCTTCCATAATAAAATTAAACCCTCCTTTCAAAAATTCACCTTCTGAAGGACAAAATGAGAAGATAGAAAAGAATTTGAGTATCTTTAAACAATAATGTTTTTTAAAGAAGCAAAAAGCATTGTATTAATTAAAATAAAAAGCCAAATACAACCTAGAAATCATTCCTAATAATTTCCTCCTTTAATAAAGAAAAAAAAGGAGGAACCTTGTTAAAACTAATATCCTCCCAAAGGAAATCACTAAAAATAACATAGTTAACACACAAATATGCTAACATATTGCTATTTCTATCTATAAAATTGAAATAACATGATTGAACTCCTTGAAAAAAATCAAAGCTTTCCATCAACCGTGCACCTTTCCTTAAAGAATTTTGAAGAAGATTAATAATATTGGAATTAAATAACAATGTTTGGCATCATTAAAAATGGGGAGATTGTTGCAAATCTAGACTCAAGTACTGTGATTTTGGTGATAATAAACATTATCATTTTCTAGCTACTATCTCCTGACAATTGGTTTATTGCATATTTATTTTGCCATGTTCACTAATCTTTTAGGTCCATCATTCACTTGCAACTTTGATTAGCTCAAGATTTGGTAGATTACGGTTTCAATCTATATTTTCAGTCATTTATGTACTTTTTACTTTTTTTGAGTCAAATCATGTAATCTGGTGGATACTATTGCTAAGTAACCATGCACACACAGGGGGAGAGAAAAAAAATGAAATATTAGATTTTTACTTTTTGCACTATATGATTTTTTATTGTACTGTACAATTTTAACTCATATTGTATGAGTTAAATCATACTATAGGATTAAGTTCTCAGAACCTAAGCTGCTAGAGTTAAGGAAGATACTATTTTTGTACTGATCATACAGTACAACTATAATCATATTTTATGACCATATTAATATCTTACCCTAAAAATTAGGTAATCAAATCGTGGACAATTTTGATCCGCCTATCATACTATATGATATTGTTCGTACAATACGATCAATATAGCACAAATTTGGTCATCCTATAGGTCATATCAAATGAAAGCCATGATTTGTATATTGATCATATTGTATAATGTCCATAGTATTGAACGATTGATAAAGTACAAAATTAATTATCCCAGAAGTGATTCCAAACAAACAGAAAGAATTTCTACAGTTTATAACAAAAGATCTTATGATTGTACAGTACGAAGTATTATAAGGTTTGAATAATTCTTCAGAATGAATATTTACATGATACTAGATGAGTCTATTTTTGTACTAATTGTACTGTATGATATTTATATCGTACAATATGAATAGAAGATGGATCTCTTCAGAATTAGGATTTTTTGAAACCCTCTATTTAAGTCATATTTTCTTATATGAGAGATCTTTTACCATTGACTTGTCCTGAGAGATAGCTTAGAGGAAGAAGAGAATGAGAGCTTTGAGGGAGAATAAAGGGATATATTCTTGTTAAGGGGAGTTGTAAGGGAATCACAAAGGTTACTCCAAACAAAATTTCCATTATCTTCTTCAAGCTACTTTCTAGATTCTTTGGTGGCTCTGGATAGGCATTCTTCAATATCAGATTAAGGTTCTCTACCTACTCTAAGAGGGAGTAAAGGATTCAGGTTCTCTACTTACTCTAGGAGGAAGTAAAAGGATTCAGGTTATCTTATTACTCTAGGAGGGAATAAAAGGATTTAGGTTCTCTGTTTTAAACAGGATGGTGAAAAGATTCAAGGTATATTGCCTTATTGGGTCAGTGGAAGAGATTTTTGTAAGGGCTTCTACGCCTAATTGTTGGGGCTAAAGGAGGGACACTAAAATGTCTAGTATAATACTCAGAGGAGGCCTCCAGAGAGTGGATGTAGTTCAGATTTGATTGAACCACTATAAAATTTGATGTGTTTATTCTTTTGCTTTTTTGCATTTTAATTTCCTCACTCACTTATGATTTTATTGTGGTTGAAATTTCTGATTATTTTGAACTTAACATGCTTTCACATTGGGGGATAAACTTGTTTGTTTTAAAATATTTAAAAAGGTAAAAGTTTTTTTTTTCTTTAAGTAATCTTTTTAAATAAATAGCTAACCCCACTCTTGGTTAGCCTCGGCTTGTTCATAAAGGTTTAACAACCTTCATGAACTTTCGATATGAATTACTCCCACATAAAAATTGAGATTTCATCAATTATTTTCATTACTTTCAATAATCTATTTATAAATATAAAGCTAGCTCACTAATTAATACACACAAAAAAAGCATTCCACTACATCATGCATAAATATAAAATCTCATTTCAAAGTCATACATTGAGGTATTAAATGTTTATGATATAATCACACTCTTCATTAACATCAACTGATATTTCATGAAATCTTCTACAGCCTTCAAACATTTAAATGTCTACTTAAACTTCAAAAAAAAAGACTTATGTTTCAAGTTGCAAGTATAGAACTTCTTCCAAAGTTATATCTCATCTCATATGTTTCTAATGGCATAAAAGCCAAGACCACTAAAGTTGACATTTACCATTAATATCAAGTTGAGAATCAAGATTTACCTTTGGTGGTGTGGGCTAGAATATACACGGTAGTAGAGTAAGAGAATAATATGTCTTAGCAATCTATTCAGAACACTAACAGGCAGTTGAGAGAAAGAAAAATACCAAAAGTTTTTAAATGAAAAACTTAGAAAGGGAAAAATAATGGGGCCTAAAACAAATGAGAAAGTTACACTAAGTTTGAATGAATTATAAAGTTTTATGCACTCATTCACTTGCAGATGATGGAATTACAATATATTGGAGAATTGGGCAGAAGTCTCATGATTGTTGATGAACATACGGAAGTCTGGCGATGGTAGATGAAAGAGTAGAAGTCCAACGGTGGTCGTAAAGAACTTTTTTGATGGTTTTCTAATAGGAGGAAGTCCGGTAGTGGTCAAGACAAACTTTTGGGGTGGTCAACAAATAGGTGAAAGTCTGGATGTGGTTAGGAAGAACTAAGGTGGTGGTTTCCGAAAGGGAAAAAAATTGGTGGTGGTCAGGAAGAACTTTGGTGGTTGTTGATAAACTTGCGGATATCCAATAGTGGCCTACAAACTAGAGGAAGTTTGGTGGTTGTGAAGATGAACTTTGATGGTGGTCGGCGGCAAGTAAGCTCCCAAATTCTTTCCCTCTCTTCCCTCCTTTCCTCCTTTTTATTATGTGAAGAATGGGGGACTATTTATAGCATTTTGGGAGTGATGTGGCGTATAAATTTATGAGGATCAAGGTCAAGTTGGGAGTGTTATAATGGATGGTTGATATTGACTCCTTCAATAACATACTATTGATTGAGCATTTAAGTGCCTTAATGTTGTCCAAAATTGATGATCTTAGGCTCAATGGATTCATTTCATCGAGCTGCTAGATTTCAATATAAGTATATCATATTTAAGAATAGTTTATTTATCCAATTAATTTTTTGAAGCCTCCAAATATGCTTTAGACCCTTGATTTAGGTTCTTTCGGGCTTGTATTCGACTGATTTTGGTGTTGATGGGTTTATTTCTTTGAGTTATAATTTTTGTTATAAGTTTGCTAAAATTAGATATCAGATAGTCACCATTTTAATTTTTGAAGATCAATCTCCTATTTACATTGAGATTTGTGTACGATCAAGATGACTTTTTTTGGTAATATATCAGTTGTCCCCCTATTTTTGGATGTTGAAGATTGCAAAGTTCAATATATATATATATATATATATTTGTATCTTCTCCTGGATGTTGCACAGTAAGAGAATAAAATGTTTTAGCAATGTGTACATATCTAGCACGCTAACATATAGTTGACAGAGGAAAAAACACCAGAATTTTTTTTATGTGGAAAATCTAAAAAGGGAAAAACCACGGGGCCTGGCCTAGATGAGAAAGTTCTACTAAGTTTGAATGAATTATAATGCTTTATTCTCCCCATCACTTAGAGACATTGGAATTATAATATATTAAAAAATTGGGCAGAAGTCTAGCGATGGTTGATGAACAGGTGGATGTCTAGTAGTGGTCAACGAATGAGAGGAAGTTCGATAGTGGTCAGGAAGAACTTCGGTGGTGGTCAACGAACATGTGAAAGTCTGGGGTTGGTCGAGAAGAACTTCAGTGGTGGTCGATGAATAGACGGAAGTCTGCTAATGGTTGAGAAGAACTTTGGCGGTGGTCGATGAAAGTACTGAAATACGACGGTGATTAGAAAGAACACCGGTGGTGGTCGATGAACATGTGGACGTCCGGCGGTTGTCAATGAACGAGCTAAAGTTCGACAGTGGTCGAGAAGAACTCTGACGTTGGTCGACGGAAGGTATGATCCTAAATTCTTCCCTTCTCCTCCCTCATTTCATGCTTTTTTATTAAGTGAAGAATGGGGGACTATTTATAGTGTTTTTGGGAGTGGTATGACTTGTAAATATAGGAAGGATCAAGGTCATGTTAGGAGTGCTAGAATGGATGGCTGATTGAGCATTTATGTGCCTTAATGTTGTCTGAATTTGATGATATTAGTCTTGTTGGATTCGTCTCGTTGATCTGATCAATTTGACTATGAGCACATTGTATTCAACGGTCAATTACATATCAAATTAATGTTTTAACGCATCCAAGTATGCTTTGGACCATAGATTTGGGTTCATTTGGGCTCGGATTGGACTTATTTTGGTGTTTTTGGGTTCATTTCTCTCAGCTAATGAATTTGACTATAAGTTTGCTGAAATTGGAGATCATATTGTCCCCATTTTAATTTTTGAAGCCTCAACCTCATATTTACATCGAGGTTTGTGTCTGATCTAGGTGAGTTTTCCGGTGACGTATCAAATATATATATGCACAAACAATTATGAATTAACACACATGATTGAATTCTATTCCATTAATATCAAATATGGCATGAAATTCATTTATTTGACACATCAACAATCTTTAATTTATGACAACAACTTAGTGTACGAATTGTAGAATAACAGCCACTTAAAAAAGATTTTAGTAAAAATATTTCAAGAAAAATTCTAATTTTTAGGAATGATTTACACATCAATGTGAGTATTTACATAAAACTTTAAGTCGTTTTGATGAGTGGATAAATTGCAGTAAAAAAATCTACTGTTCGTGAATTTTTTTCCCTATTGATTGATAATATTTTAATATTAAAAAAATGATGGCATTGTAAGGAGGTATTATTTATGTAAAAACAAATTTTAAAATTTTTAATGAATAGTTTCTTTATAAAAATTTATTTAAAATAGGAATATGATAATTTCAACAAAAGAATATTCAAAATTAAAATTCACCTAAAAAACAAAATGTTGGAATTTTGTAATAAAAATTTTTAGGAGAGATGTAGAGATGCGTAAATAATCTAGAAATATTCTCACTTTAGATAAAAATCTTTCCACAACGAATAGATCAAAATTTATAAAGATGTGCATTAAAAAACTTGAAAATTAAACAAAAAATGAGAAAATCAATATATGAAATTAAATTTTAGTGTTTTTCACGATCATCACACCGAGGACAAGCCATTGTATCAACCATCATTTCTAGAATAGGGTTCACCAATTTTTGAGGGCAACTTACTCCGCATAATGAAAAAAAAAATGAAGCATAAAAAAAGGGTTAAAATATTCTCACTACTATCCCAATCTGTCTAAATAGAGACAACTAAACCCTATTCTAGCGGAAGATTGGAGCATAAGATTAATTGAAAATTGGCGTGAATGAACATCTTGTTGATGTTCCAATTGCTTTACTTTCTACTAATGCCTTGTATGCTCATGTGGGCGTGAGTTCGAAGGAAAATATTTTGGAGCAAAGTGATTGGCTTGAAGACTCTCTATCTTCTCCTTCTGAGAATGGTGAAAATGAAGTATTTGAACATGATGACTTTGATCTGAATGAAATTGGTGGTCATACTTTCATTCAGATGGGCAAATGAAGAAAGAGGAAATCCAAAAAAAAAGCTATTTTTTGGGGTTGGTTGGTTGCTGCTGCTTTGGAGTTGTGGGGTTGCTATTGGTGGTGCCAATTTTTTGATCTTTGGGCTACGGCTTTGTAGCTTTGGTTGTAGACGTTTGTCTGCTCGGCAATTGGTGACTTCCTCTGACTCCTTTTATGTTTGCTAGTGCTTAAGCTGGTCTTCTTTTTGTTCTGTCTTGATTTTTTGTTTTTAGGTGAGTTCTGAGGCTCTTAGATTTTTATCTTTCATTTGCTATATTTTAGCGAGCTTTGAAGTCATTATGGACTTGTTCTTTTTTCTCTTTATTAACGCATAAGCCTCTTACAAGGGATTTTATTTAAAAAAAAAACATTAATTGAAAATCTTATATGTCACTTACAACTCCACTATATAAGAAAAGTTGATACTGTTGGCTCAAGAAAAGCGGCACGAATGCACGAATCCCATTTGAGTTTTGGTTTTAGGGTAATGTTCCTTTTTTTTAAAATAAATTTCCTATATTGATATTGTTTGCAGCAAGTATGCATCTTGCTTGGATTATATGAGAATCTCAAACCAAATCTTCTCCTATATATTTATTTGCAGGATCATGTTGAGCCTATTGTATATTCAAATTTGCCATAAAGCTATTTTTTTATTTATTTAGTCATAAATATTATATTCAATCCGGGAATGAACCTAAAAGAATAAACCTCATACCTTTGTTATCTAAGAAGTATTAATATATATCTATCAAATATTTAAGGAAGTACTTTATTTAATGATGATTCTTATTATGTTTGTAGAAGCAACGCACTATTAACAATATTTTACTGGTTATTGCAAACCTAAATCATGCTATCATTGCCTTAAATAATATGTTTCTCAAATATATGATATTATAAGAGTTTTGATTCATTATATGTGCAGCTTGATTGGACTCGTTTGTTCCATTTGGAGGTTCATTTTTTTCATGCTTTTAAATCAATTGGAGCATTAAAACAGTTTATCTCAATCAATGCTTTATTTCCATCACTTTTGTGCTGCAAAAAGCTGATGTTATTGGCATTAAAGAAGGATTTGATCTCCCAATGGAGCGTCTTCTGCTACATATTTTTTGTTCTAAATTTCTTTGTGGAAACTTTTGAGGACTCGTTTTTATCTATTTTTGTTGTTTATACAACTTACCCAAATATTAACTTATGATTGGCCATTGTAATTATTATTTGCACATTCTCGACAGGTTTAATTCATATGCAATTATCAACTTTATTTTCCGCTTTTGCAACGAGTAAATCTACATTCACTCATTACAGGTTAAAGATGACAAATTTTTTTAAAATGCTAAAATCATTAATTATTTCAGTTTGATTTTAAAGTAACAATTTAATTTGAATTTTGAATCCTCTTTTTTTTTTATTATTATTTCTTAAATTTTGATTAATGAGTTGATAAATTAAAAACAATTCAATTACTCTCCAAATTAAAAAAAAAAAATTTATAAACTCGTGGAGCAATTTCGGCAGCCTCTCGACATCTCCTCCCCACTGAGGGAGAAATCAGGACGGCATTTGCCAATATTTTCTTCCCAGTCAGATCTAAGGTCGATGACACGATGTCTTCAATTTAAATTCTTCCTGACCGGATTAAAAATCGACGGTTCGCGGTCTTGTATTTAAACCATCTCGACCAGACTTATAGTCGACGGTGTGAGGTCTTCAATTACATCCCGGTCGGATCTAAGATTGACGACACGAGCGCTTCACTTGAAATTATTCCCAACCGGATTAAAAATCGACGGTTCGAGGTCTTGTATTTAAACCATCTCGATCGGACTTAAAGTCGACGGTGCGAGGTTTTCAATTACATCCCGGTCGGATTTAAGATCGATGACACGAGGGCTTCACTTGAAATTATTCCTGACCGAATTTAAAATCAACGGTGCGAGGTCTTGAATTCAAACCATCTCGACCGGACTTAAAGTCGACGGTGCGATGTCTTGATTTTAATTTTATAAAAATCTGATTTCTAAAAATCTGATTTTAGAAATCAGATTTGAAATATGATTTAAAAAAAAAGAATCTGATTTGATTTTTTAAAGATCTGATTAAAGAAATCTAATTTATAAAAAAAATATGATTTAAAAAAAAAATCTAATTTGTAATCAGACTTCAAAAAATTCTGATTTAAAAAAAAAATCAGATTTTGAATAGCCGTATTAGAAATGAGATAAAATTTATACTTTCTCATGACAAAATAAGCTTTAGTTTTATCTTAAAGTTATTGGAAAGTGAAAGTTGCAGGCAATGATGAAGGCACAATCACAGTTCAGAGAAATATAATATGAGTAAATGCAAGGATAGAAGGATATATTTGATATTTGCCTAATAATAGGCATGCAATACTGCAGTTTTAGACGAAAAGCCACGTGAAGCATAGGGATGGCGTGGTTTTTTGAGGCGTTGGTTGGAGTTATTTGAGCAAAATTCAGAGAAGACGGAGGGTTCTGCATGAAATAGGAAGCGGATTTGCAGGCTTAGCGGCGGGATTTACCTGTGGAGGGGAGATTGATTTTGCGGCGGGAGGCATGCTCGTGTTCGACAGCAAGGCAGATAGGATAGTTCGATCTTGCTGGGGCGGAGAGGAGAGGCGTCGGACATGGAGGCTGGATCGCATGAGATATCGAGAGATAGGAAGAAGTTCAAATGCCTCCCCCAACTGCTCCTACCTATCGTTTTAAAGAAATGAGGACAGTTATCTTAATTTAAATGAAGAGTTGCTTCGTTTGGAAGCAAATCGGTTGGAGTGGGACATGCTCAAAGGAAGCTATTTTGCTTTAGAATTTATTTGTTATGTGTTTTTTTTTTTTTTTTTTTTTTCAATCAACAGATACTATTTTTTTTTTTGGGGAAAATGATCAACAGATACTATTGGTAAAGAAGCACTGGAATACGTAAGGGGGCACACACTATCTTTACAATATAGTGGTAAACCTCTTTTAAGTGAAAAAATCAAAATCTGTGAAGAGGGAATAGGGGTTTCGTCTTCCTTATGGAGATATTTATATTTGAATGAAGAGAAATTTCAGAGAAAGGAAATTACAAAATATCAAGATAAGAATTAAGCTAAATTTAAATTATGAAGATTTATAAATATTAAAAGAATGTAGCTATAAAGATCATGAAGGCTGTTACACAATCTCCATTATGAAGAGTTGAAAATATGAAAATAATGGAGTTACGAAATAAAAAATAAGAGTTATGCTCAAACTCCATCCATCATGAAGAGTTATCATGGTGTGATCTAACACATAATTAACAATAATGATTATAAGAGCTATCATGATATGACATGCAATTAAGTTAGCAAATTCATTTTTTATTGATTTATTTTTTAACTTAAAGAATTTAATGTTTAAAACTAGGAGGCATATGATATGACATCAGACAATTCATAGGATAAAGCACAAATTTTGATTGACTATTGAAGTGGTAACTTCTAAAATTAAATTCAAGTTCATCTGAAATTCAATTTCAAGAAATTTAATGACAAATTAAACATTTCAATGAGACAAACTCAACATAACCAAAATGATTCAATTCAAGTCCAAACTAGTCTAAATCTAGAGCTTCAAGCAATATTAAATCTTTTTTATATTAACTAAATGATCATCTTTAGGAATTAAACAAGCCCAAAATCACACAATTTATGTCAATTATACTATATCAATATTTTCTCAAATTAACTTGAAGAAAATCATTAGTAACTTATGACATATACTAATTGAATCATTTCAACTAAGTTAAGTTCATGATTTTTCATTTTTTTAGTTATTCACAAAAAAACTTTTCTATCTCTCGTAACCTTATTTAATATATGTGTCTATTGGATATTCGAAAAAGCTTAGTTGTTAAAATTACTTTCTCTAATATCATGAATATTATAACATGCAAAAAGTATAATTCTAACATCTTTGATTTGAGGTAGAAACATAGAAACTCAGTTGAATGCTCTCCCAAGATGGCAAGTTGGTGGTGATGATGCCGATGCTAGATGGTAGGCGTTGGACAATGATATTTTTTGTGTGCTAGAATATTAATGGCAGCGAAGAGAGTTCTATGTCATAGTTTTGTACAAATATTTCATCCATTATGATAAAAGAAAATTTTATAGGAGGCAACAATTTATTGTGTGGAAAACATAATGATACGTCATCACAAAATCATCTTGATCGGGCACGAATCTCGAGGCAAAAACTAGTTGGAAACTTCAAAAATTAATTTCGGTAGCATATGAACTCAGATTTTAGCGAGATTACAATTAAACTGAGCGTCTCTGAAATACGAATCCAACGACACCAAGATCAACCCAATCCGAGCCCAAATGAGTCCGAATCAAGGGTTCAAAGCGCTGTTGGAAGATTTAAACCGCAATTTGAGTAACCAAACGGTCTCCGATTTTGACTAGCTTATACTCGAATCGAACGGCTCGACGAGACGAATCCAACGAACCCAAGATCATTGAATTCCGACATCATTAAGGCCTTCAAATGACCAACGAACGGTGCATGATCAAAGGATTTGATATCGGCCGTTCATTCAAACCACTCCCAATTCGCCCTTGATCTCACGCCTATTTACGGGCTATGCCACTCCAGAAAAACTATAAATAGAGCCCTCATTCTACACCAAGGGGAGGGAGGTGAAGAGAGAGAAGAGGAAGAGAAGGAGAAGGAGAAAGGGGAAAATGAGATTCCTCACCTCCTCGACCACCGCCGCCGGAGCTCTTCCTGCCGCCTGAAGACGCCGGAACTCTGTCGGATTTTCAGGAAACACCAGGAATTCGTAGAATTTTGTAAACTTCTTGGAAGAAACAAATTGTACTTGGATTATCCCAACTTGTGGGACGAAATCCGTCATTTGTAATCTACAAAAACACTAGTGGAACTTTGCAACTGGGCGAGGCCCCGTGGTTTTTTCCCTTTTTGGGTTTTCCACGTAAAAATCTTTGGTGTTCACTTCTCTTTTCTGTTTGTGTGCGGAATACTCGTGCAACGCTAAGACGAATATTTATAAACTCTACCGCCGCGTATATTCTAGCACGCAACACATAAGAAGGAAAAAAATTATAAGGTTTAGCCTAGTTGAAATAATATATTATATAAGTAAGATTATTAAAAAAAATTCTTCACTTAATTAGTGAATACTTGAATAAAATATTTAGATCCGTACTATGACTTCTTATGATGATGACAACATTCAAGAGATAATTACTGGATGATGCAAGTCAAGAGTTGGAGTTCAAGATATGATGTGCAAGATATGGTGATCAAGTCATAGTGATTAGTTGATGCATGAGGCTTGGGTGATAGAGGTCTGGTGATATTTCTCGGTCTATGGTGGTTGAGCAATTACAGTCGAGTGACACTAATTGTTAGCAGTGATTGTTAGGGTTGATTATCTAGTGGGAATTTGGATTTTTCAAATCTTGAACTTCTCTCAGATTGTAGGTTAAGGTTCATCTCATGTGGAGAATGGGTCTATATTTAATGTTTTCGATTACCATTTTGTGATTTTGATAAAAAAACATTCAAGTACTCCATTGTACGGAATATATTGATTCCCTTAATCATGAATCGTTATATTAGTATTATGTATTTTAATTATCACAAAATTAAATGATCTAGGGGTGATTAGATTTTTTCTTGTCGAGATGCTCATTTTGACTATAAGCACATAATTTTGAGAGATTAAGTGGTCCTTCAATTAACACTGCAAAACTATTCTTTAGGTCCTTGATTTAGGCATATTTAGACAAAATTGAAATACTTTCGGTGTCGTTAGACTTATCTCATCAAACTATTTATTTCTACTACAAGTTTATCAAAATAAGAATTTTGGTAGTCCTAAATAATTTAGTTTCAAAAGATTTCAATTCAAATATTTCTTTCAGATTCTTCTGTTATCAAATAAATTTTCTGATGACACGTCAATATTGTTGATGAGTGATAACTAATGCCTTGTTTAGGACATCGATTGGTTTATTTAAATAAAAAGTTGAGTGATGTTTATCGATGTATCTTTTATGTTAGTGATTGGGACAATAGCTTCTATCGATAGTAAGATGTCAGTTGACTGATGGAAATTGTTGTTTGGTGTCAAGACATAGATATTTTTTACGGGACATTAAACAATAGGTGTAAGGATACAACAAGTATTTGAAGTAGGATGTGAAAGATATAAGAGTTATATATTTGTTAATATTGATTAATTGTTGACATTAGGTGATGCTAGTCAGCAAATATTTGATACTGATAAAGGTCAATGACTAAAGGCAGTTTATTTGATTATTTTTCTTGCAAGAAGATGGATTGAGTGACCGAATGGGAGGATATTAAACATTGATGATTGGCTGACATTTGATGCCTAGCATTTATACATGTCAAACATTGGTGAATATAAATGTTAGGTGTCTAGGTTAATTATTCTCTTTACAAGTGGAAGGATCAAATGAATTAGCAAATGAGGGAGCATCAAATGCTTGTTAAATTATTGGATGTCAGATGTCATGAGATGGACATCAGTGATGTTGGGAGTTGGAGGTTAATAGATTTTAGCCGATGAACATGCTGGCTAGTATTGATCGATAAATACCCAGTGAGTTTATGAGCACTAGGGTGATATAGTGGCTATATATGATGCAGAGGCGCTAATATGACGTCATGGATACGTCACGACAAAGATATGAGACACTAAATTTTTGAAAATAAAGGATAATGAAATGGGTTGGACACTGTACTATAGTTTTAATATTTTAAAATAGTGCATAGAAATTGAATAAGTAAAATATTAAAAATAATAAGTAAGTGAAATAGAATTTGTACTTAAAATGATTAATATTATGTGTCGATGTTGTGTTTCAGGCATCGAGAGTCGAGTATTGATGCCGTGTATTAAGCATCGAGAGATGAGTAAAGAATGTTGTTGAAAGTCTAGCATCGATGTTATGAAATAAGTATTCGGCGTCAATGTCAAGAGGGTGTTTGTCATAAATGTTGAAAGTGCATTGGTTATCGATGTTAAGACAACGTTGGAAAAAAAAAAAAGAGATGTCAAGTTGTGGGTGTAGAAATTTCTAGCATCAATGCCAAGAGAGTATCAGACTTTGATGTTGAGATGGTTTTGAAATGTCGAAGTTGTAACGATATTAGACTTCGATGTTTAGATGACATCGGGCATTGTTGTGAAATCAAAGTCGCGATCGGCCAAAGAGAAATGAAAATGATAGTATTCAATAAATGAGGTATTGAGTGCAGTGATTGATTCAGTGTTATGGATAGGAAATAAGAAATTTAGTTTTTATATTTTAAATAAATAAAAATATAAATAGAAGAAATTATATTTAAATAAATTTCGTAAAATATTTATAAAGACAAACATACCGAACACGCGTGCCCAATTTGTATTTAATGTTTTTTGATAGGACATATTTTTGACATGTTCAACACGTTTCAGAGGCTTGACAGACGCTTATCATGATAAATATCGATGCATCATAGATAGCTATTACATTATGAGGACTTCATAATTATTTGTGAGTATCAAATGCTCTTATTTCAGCTTGTAAAAAAAGAAGAAGAATTGATTACAATTAATTTAATCCCACGTATTTTATGAGAGATGAACAACTCATGGTATGTCTCCTATAGAGATTATAATATCTGCTATACTACAGAAGCAATGTTCTATTACCAAAAAAAAATCAATGGTAATAAAGAAAATTCCATAAGAAATATATGAGAGGAGATGTCAAGCAAGGGGATGAGGCTAAGGGTGTCATTACGGGTCAATGGGTCGGGTTCGGGTCGAACCCGGAATTGACCCGGCACTATTCAGGTTAACCCGAACAAGTCCCGTTTCTAAAAATGGGTCAGGTTTCTGGACCGGAACCTAACCCGATTCGGGTTCGGGTCAACCCGTCCCGACACGAATGACCAGGGGTTGACCCAAAATTGCTAGTTTTTAGGTCAAAAATCGGGTCAATCTCAGGTTTTCGGGTCAAAAATAGGTCAATCTCGGGTTTTCGGGTCAAAAATAGGTCAATCTCGGGTTTTCGGGTCAAAAGTGAGTTTTCGTGTCACTTCCGGGTCAATTTCGGGTTGCTGTGTCAACCTGAACCCGACCCAATTTTTAAAACGGGTTGATTTGTTGAACCCGAACCTGACCTGTTTTGGGTTCGGGTTGACTCGAACTCGAATTTTTCTTGGTCGGGTTATGGTCGTGTTTCGGGTCGTGTCAAAAATTGACACCCCTAGATGAGGCACGTGACGAGCGGGCGAGAATCACATATGACGAGAAGAAATATGGGCGCCCGCTCATTTCATCTTTACTTAATTTAGGCTAGTGAACGGAAATTCATAAAAAAGTCCATTGATGATTGTTGCATCCTGGAATATTTGCGGCGGTAGAGAAATATAAAATTTAATGTCCTAGCGTTGTATGAAGATCCAGCACACAAGAAGATAAAAGAGAAAGTGTAGCGTTCATAAGAGACAAAAGAGTTTTTACGTGGAACCCCCTGAAAAGGGGGAAAAACCACGGGGCCTGGCCCAGTTTCAATGAATCCATTAGTGTTTGCAGTCCATTACAAATGAGGCCCTTCCTTAAGAGGAAGGTCTTGGCTCGATGTAGCAAATATACATCATACATAGTATATTACACGCTGGGAGTTGGATAAATCAATGTTGACATGTTTGTTTGGGGCAGCAAAACTAAAGTCAGTGAGCGATGTAGGTCGGAAGAACCATATACGGCAGGTGACGAAGGTCGGAAGGACCGTAGCTGGCGAGTGACATAGGTTAGAAGGACCATTGTATGACGACGGAGGTCGGGAGGATCGTAGTCGCCGGGTGACGGGGGTCGGAAGGACCATTGTCGGCAAATGATGGAGGTCGGGAGGATCGTAATAGGCGGACGATGGAGGTCCGAAAGATTGTAGTTACATGCGACGGAGGTCGGAATGACCGTAGTCAGATGATAGTGGTTAGGAGGGCTGTAAATGGGTAGTTTCTATTATTTTCAAACTTTATTAATAAATTATTCAATACTCTGCACTAATTCTTAAAAATCCCATCAATGTTTTTTAGCTGAGTCTAGCAAACACGTGTACATTGCCTCCAATCAGTTATGCCAGTTTTGTCAACTATTACGAATGACTCTAATGCAATGTTTGGTGTTGCCTGATGGACAAGTTAATATTCACAATTTTCTACAACGTGCTTCTCAAAGCTAGACAATTCTCCTGTCTATTTTTAAAATAAATTTATAAATGCAAAAAAAAAAAAAAGTTCTTATGAAAGTAAAATCAATTTGACCGCTATGTTAGCCACCCATTTTCAATACTTGAATGATTCAGCTCCTGTATGCTAATTGGCCCCATGAACCCTAATTGATGGTTTTAATATAGTATATATCGGAAACATGTATATTATTTCATTTATTCGTATTGGTTGAATGTGTCTGATGGCGAGGTTAATGAGATTGAAAGTGAATTCCAAGATATGCAAGATATGTGTAACTTTATGGCTAGACGATATGTTTTATCTGGTGCTGGAAAGAGATCTAAAAGTAAATCTAAGGAAAAAATGCGATTTTTTTGACATGGCTTTATTGTAGATGTTTGGACTATGATGAGGCAATTCTGCTTATCCCTATGTTGGCTTGGAGTTGGCGACCTTGGTGGTTAGTGTGGTTTCCTCTATGCTCATATTTTCAGTTGGTTGGTGTGGCTTTCTACTGCAAATGGATGGTCATTTCCTTGCTATTCGGTTGATGCAAGATTGTCAGACTGAGTCCTTTTGGCTGGTTGCACTTGAACTTTGGGTTTCTTTTGCTGGTGCTTTGGCTGGCTCGGATATTTGGGTTTCCTTTCATGCTGTGGTAGCTTTATTTTGTTGACTTATTTTTGTTTGCTTTCTTGTAATAGGTTGAACGTCGGCTCGTAGATTTTATTCAAAGTTTGTTCTTTTAGAGAGCTGACTCTTCTTTAAGGCTTATAATTACTTGTAGTAATCAATTACCCCTCTATGGGCAAACATGTACGCCTCAAGCGCACCAAAAGACAAGCTCAAATAGATCAGAAAAATACATTATGCGTTCTATATGTAAGAGTAATCATAACAAAACTTATTGAAGGCCTACAAGACGAGCAAGCTAGAAAGTCCGACAAAAGCTTTAGTATTAAATTAGAGTGTCATTGATTAACACCCTTAAAAGAGTTACCTTCACATACATTTTTTTTAAATATTATTTGAGACCACATCTGCAATAAACAAATTATAAATTTTTATGAAAATATCCTAAACTTGACTAGAATGATAAATAAAACAATAGGAAATCAGAAGTTTAAATTTCATATTTTAAATAAATAAAATATTTAAATACAAGAAATTATATTTAAAAATATTTCTTAAAACATTTAATACAAGTATGTCGGATATGTGTGCCCAATTTATATTTGATGTATATTTTTTAATCACACATTTTTGACATGTCCTACATGTGTCGGAGACGTGTCGGACGCGTGTCGTTTCAGATACGTGTCAGATACTACATGCTTATATGAGGAGAAATGTTAGTGCATCATAGGTGGCTATTAAACTATGAGGACTCTAAAATTATTTGTAATTCACAAATGTTCTCATTTCTTATTGTAAAAAAAGAAAAAGAAGAATTTATGACAATTAATCGAATCCACCTATTTCATGATGTAATATTCATTTTTTTGAGAGATTAACAACTCATGGTATGTCTCCTATAGATATTATAATATCTTATATACTACAAATGCAATGTTCTATTACAAAAAAAGAATTCATTGGTAATAAAGAAAATTCCATAAGAAATAGATGAGAGGAGATGTTAAGTTGGGGATGTGGAAAAATTATTAGGTCCGGTTAACGGACCTAGCTCTGCGTTCGGACGCCAATAAAAACTGGACATGTGGATGAATAAATGTGAAAAGGGTTTTAATATAAATTTATGTATGTTTTAAGACTAAATTTCATTTGATTAGTTTTATATACCAAACGTAACATTAGCGCAATTATAATGCAACTAAAGCGCAACTAAAGCGTAACTATAGCACAACGATAGCGTAACTATAGCACAATTATAACATAATTATAGCGCCACTAGATATTTGTTAATATTAGTTTTAAATTTTGTGACGATTTATATTATTTTACAAAATGTTACTAACGAGGAAGCAAAAAAATTTGGGGCTAATTTAAATGCTATTCAAAACCTGAAAAAATCCGACCTCATCAATATCCCCACAAAATTCACTCACTAGAACAAAAGAAAAAAAATCACACCCCCACCACCCTCTCTCCATTGTCCTCATCAAGAACCACCTTAAAGTTCTGCTCAGCCTTCTACTCAACCTGCTACTCGACCTCCTAGTCAACCACCTCTTCCTAACAGTGAAGATTAGTCTACAGTTCAGGATGAATTACTGGATGCATTACAAAACATGTATAATATAATTGAAGAGAATTTGGGCAGAAGAGTGGATAGAATTGAAAATAATTTGGAAAAACTTGAAGTAACGATAGATTCTATGTAATACAAATTTATCTACCATCTAACCTAATGTGAATATAATTGTGATAAACCTTTTATATCTACATCTTTCTCAAGCATCCAATCTATAAAGAAACTCATATCTACAAATATTCCTCCACCATCACCCAATAAAGATCTTCCTCAACCATCACCCAGTAAAGATCTTCCTCTACCATCACCCATTAAAGATGTTCCTCCACTATCACCCAATAAAGATTTTCCTCCACCACTACCCATTACAAATGTTCCTCTACCAGCAACCAATACAGATATTATTCAACCACCACCCACAACAGATGTTCAACCAATATGGAGTACTTCTAAGCAGATCATCCAATACCAACCACATAAACAAAAAAGAAAAAGAGATGATAATAAACCAACTAAAGGATCAGAGAAATTAATGCAGACCAAAGAAGTTATTTCTATTAATAATGTAAAAATTATACCTCAACTTGCACAACATTCAATGGAATATTCAGGGAAGGATTTCCTAACTAATCAACAATAAAGTTTTATGGATGAATGTTTTAGGAAGTTTGATAAAAAAATAACTTTAATGCACTTCCATTATGTTTTTAATGCACTTTACTTATGCTTTACTTACGTTTTACTAGTGCTTTAATTTTTTTCTTGTTTTATAGGAACGACCTTATATTTTCTTCTGGGAACATATCAATAAACAGTACATATATTGACGATCTGCTCACAAATCAATATTTAGGTGACAACCATAATCAGTATTTAGGTGACAACCATATATATACTTTTGCTTATTTGTTTTTAGAGAAGAGTAGGATAAGGATAGAGAAATTTCAACACTACTTATACATTTCTCTATTGTACAGGATTAGTATAATTCTTATTTCTAATCTATTTATCATAGTAGTTTTCTTATACAGCTGACTTATTTTAGGTATAAATAGATTAAAATTAAGATTTCCATATGTTCATCAAACACATTAATCCTTATTCTGTTAAAAAAAGCAATCTTATTGTTAAATCATTATTTTTAGTAAGCATTTGGTACTTATTATAGACAAGTTGAAAGAGATAGTTTTGAAATTGTATAATTTCTTATCAAATCTAGAACACAAAGATATATGTTATAAAGTTGTAAGTTAAAGCCCGATTTTATGCATCTTATTTTCTTTTCTCAATATGAACACAAAATAAAACACTAGTTTTATTTATTCAGATAAAGCTTTGCATGAAGACACTAAAGGATCCTTTATAAGTGATATAATAAAATGGATTTTACAAACTATTTGTGGAATTCCAACTTAGACAAATGATATTGATTATGGAATATTCGTCTGTAAATATATGGAGAAAGCTATTCTATGAAGGAAAGTGGACTGCGTCTGTTATAAAGATTGGCAAAAATATATGCCAAAATTTAAGGCATAATTTAGATATTTTCTTTTTCTTACAACGAAGAAGTAAAATTATGATCTCATTATAATACATATGTAAATTTTGTACATGAGTTGTAAATATGAACATTTGAGTTTTTGAATGTTAATATGTAATTTTTATTTATTTTGTAACTTTTGTACATTTGTATATTTAGAGTTTTATAAAATATAAATTAAGAATAGTAAATAAAGCATAACTCAAGCAAATCAAAAATTTAATTAAAGCGACCGTTGATCTCAATAAAAGAGCAACCAAAGTGTAATAAAAATACAACCAAAGCACAACTAAAGCGCAATTAAAGTATATTAAAAGTGAGACTAAAGTGCAACCAAAGCGCATCTAAAGAGCATACATAGCACAACAAAAGCGCAACAAAATCATAACTATAATATAATAAAATAGCCACTAAAGTGCAATTATAGCAAAATTAATAATTATTATAATAAATATTCATAAGTCCTACTCAATACTTATTATAATAAAAATTCTTTATTTAAATTCAATACTTATTACAATAAATATTCATAAGTTCCCAATCAATATTATTATTATAAAAATTTATTAAAATCCAACTCTAGAGTAATGAAATCTATCTTCAATTTGGTGTACTCAGCACTCGGTTAGCTTGTTGCTTGGCCTATTATATATTCCTCATTGAAACATTCTGGCATGCTTGAGAAGTTTATCTATGTTGAAGAAGGATTATCCATTATTTTTTCCCTCACCAAAGGTTTCTTCTTTGTTAAAAACTAAGGCTTTAGTCTTAGGTAAGGAATAATATAATTTACAGGTTATTAAAACTTACTCTTAGGCCATTTTTTCTTTTCCCAGAGGCTTTTAAGTCTTGTATTAGATATGTCTTTAGGTCTACACTATATAAAATCTTTCAAATTTATACTGCCACCCTAGGATCTTGCAACATACTTCTAATTTTTTTTTGGCACCAAGAATAAAGTATAAATTTTCAGCCATGTCTTTCATTGAGGCAAGCATGTACTCCTCAACCTCCTCATTCCCTTGAGCTTGTGTGTTCATGATATGCAAATCTATTCACTTAATTTTTGAATATGAATCCCCTACTACCTTCAAAGTTAATATTTCTTATAGCATTGCCCAAGTGACCTAAATAAATATATTTTTGAGCCCTTGCTGACTATCACATTAGTTTGTACTTCTCAAGGATTTTAGTAATATCCAACTATTATAAAACCCTCATACAATGAGAATACAACAATCTCATATTATCATACTTCCTACAACTCCATTGAATGCTTCTTTCTATTTCATCAAAGTCAACCACCCAAGGATGATGTTGGTCCTTATTCTCTATGTAGTTGACTAGAAACTTTGAAGAATCAGTAGAGACAAAGTATAAACTCATTCCTCCCACACCCTATATAAATTCTTCCTTAAAAAATGAATATAGTTTTCTTGAGTAAAATTGACACTACAGGAAAATCACCCATTTCCGGCGGCCTTTTCCCGCGGTAATTAAACCTTTTTCGGAGGTTTTGTTGTTTTCCGGCGGTTAAATTACCGCCGGTAAAAACGGCGTAGGAAAATGAATTCCGGCGGTTTTTTCCGGCGGCAATTTTGTCCGGCGGCTTACCGGCGGTCTTAAACCGCCGGTCAAATTTTACAAAAAAAAAAAATTAATACACCGCTCTGGCAGCCAGCCACCCCCGCTCCCGCTGCTCCCGCGCTCCGGCGATGCCCCTGCCGCTCCCGCGCGTGCTTCGGCCATGCCCCTGCCCGGCTCCCGCGCTCAGGTGATGACCCCGCGCGGCTCACACGCGCGCTCCAGCGTGCAAGGGAGGGTTCGAACGCTGGTTCCCTGTGTGGAATTTCAAACGACGGACCGCTTTGCTGAAGAAGAAAATACGTTTAATTTGTAAATATTTATTATTTAAACTATATCACCACAGAAATAAAAAAAAACTTTATTTATAAAAAAATTAAAACTAATTAATTTAAAATAAAAAATAATATTTAATAAAAAAATAAAAAATAACTAACTAATTAATTTTAAGATGAAAATTAAGTTAATAGTTATTTTAACTTTTAATAATTTTTTGTTAAATCATTTAAATGTTTAAAATTTTATTCATTTTTTTATTAAATTTTTAAAAGCCGCCGGAAACGTTAAAAAGCTGCCAGAAAAGCCGTCGGAAATGTGACCGCCGGAAAGCCGCCGGTAATCCGTCGGAAAGCCGCCGGAAAAGTCCGCGGGAAAATTTTGCGGGAAATAAGCAGTTGAAAAATTTTGCGGGAAAATTAGCCGTCGGAAAGCCGCCGGAAAAGTTTGTAGGAAATAAGCCGTCAAAAATCGCCGGAAATCTGCCGGAAAACTGACCATCGGAAAGCCGCCGGAAAATTCCGCCCGTAATAAGTGATTTTCCTGTAGTGTGAGCAACTTTCATTAATATTGAGCTAGTTTTTATCACAGGAACAATTTCAGACTGACTGTATTTATACTCCTCATCCTGCTCATTTCATCACCAATTTATCAGTACCTTTTCTAACCCAAGAAAATAATCAATTAATGAATTTGTTGGCTTCGAAATATCATGATGCACATTATTAGTACACTCGCTACATAGCGTGGATAAAGTACCCATACTAAAACAATTCTTATTGAAAGTTATTGACCACTTTATCCTTATCTTATAAAGATATTCCAACCATTCATGGTTATGAAGGTTCCCTTCCTTGATCATTTTAGCCCATGCGTCCTCAAACCTTTCCTTAGATTCACACTTTCTCAAACACTTATAAAATAGTCCTCTAACTTTATTGTTGCTATTGAAGCTTGGTACCTTTGATGGAACTTTTAAAAGATGTGCCATTGGTATAATCTATGATGAGTGTGAGGTAATGCATCTTCTATGGCCCTAGCCATAGCCTGGTCATGATCAGTAAGTGTTATTGTTAGATGTTTATTAACCATTATTCGTACAAAGGTTTTAAATAACCATATAAAACATTTAATTATTTCTTCTGATAAAAAAGCAAACTCTAACAAAATATTCTACCAATGATTGTTAACACCAATAAATGGTGTGCATACAAAATTATACTTGTCAAGCCTGTAGCTAGTATAAAAAAATTAACACATCTCTAAAATAATCACAATCTGTCATGCCTATCCCATCAATCCAGAAAAAAATTTAATAATCTATTATCTCATCAATTTAAACATCCCATGAGAATTTGTGGTCCTCAACTTATCAATTTTTAAATAATTGAATCAGAGAGTTAATGTCACCAATTTAAATCCTTGCTCTTTTCTCCTTATGAATAAAATTATAGGCATCTCTCTTAGACAATCTAACATTCTCGTATCCTCTAACTTCCTCTGCAAGGTACACGTATGCATTAACAATTCTAATCCATGTATTTATCATTGATTTAAGGATGGAAGCTTTTTCCTTATAAACATTCCAACATGATCTCAAAAGGTGTTGGTCGGCTGGGCTAGCCAATTTATGGTTGTGGGATTCAATAAATCTTTTGACATGCTAGTAACTATCTTCATCAATTGCAAACCTCACCATAAATGGATAATATATTCTAACAACTGTTTTAGTAAATTTCTTTTTTGAATTCAGATCAACACTTTTTTTGAAACCAGCTTTTGAATAGATAAAGTTCTTAAATTTTATCTTCCTAGAATTTGGACAGAAACTCTAATAATCCTTCCAGATGCTAAAGCCATTATCATGGGCATAAGTATAATAACATTCATATGCTTCTCTTTCATCTTTATACATAGCTTGAAATAAGAGGCAAAGCTTACAAAGCATAACCAAAGCGCAACCAAATCATAACTAAAGCACAACTAAAGTATAACTAAAGTGCAATAAAAGTGCAACAAAAGTGAAACAAAAGTGTAACTAAAGAGCAATAAAAGTGCAATAAAAGCATAATAAAAGCGCAATAAAAGCTCAACAAAAGCGCAATCTAAGCACATCATCTTTATCATTACATACCCTAAAAAATAATGTTCTTTGGCTTAAGTAAATTAAAATATTAATGATAGCTGAACAACAACATCAAAGAGCTTATTTACTTTTTTTAAACCCTAAATGCACTTCTAAGAGCTTGAGCCTTTAATGAGCTGAAACCTATTGAGCAACTAATGCCCTTTTTCTACACAATTTTATTTTACAACTTTTAAAAATTATATTCTTACTACAACTTGTGATGAGATTGAAACTTATCGATATATTGAAACCTGTAGAAGTTCCAACTAAGTTGACTTTCAATTCATGCATCCCTTCCGATTCATGCACCCTTTCCCCCTCTCTCTTCGGAGAGCTTTCCATCTTTTTTCTACAATTTTATAGCTCATTTTTTCTTCAGTACCAAGCAAAAGCAATAAATATTTAGATCTTTGGCGTGATTCTAAAGATAGCATCGACCCTATGTTTAAAATGAAAAAAATAGTGGACCAGGTCGGGTCAGTTCGCGTTGGTATAAATTAAATTAAAAGATTATATTAAAAAAAATTCATGTGTATTCATCCATATGTCCAATTTTTGTAGGAGTTCGAATATAGAGCTAGGTCCGGTGATCGGATCTAATAATTTTGCAGGGATGAGGCACCTAGGGAGCATGCGAGAATCGCATGTGAGGAGAAGAAATATGAGCTTTAGCTCATTTTTGTGTTATTTAAATTAGGCTAGCAATTATAAATCCATAAAAATGTCCATTGATAATAAATAGACATTAATCAAAGTTTTGTGACACTTTGTTGATATGATTCCTAATCTACAATAAATTTTTCATTAGAAATCTGTCAGTATTTTCAACAAAAGTTTTTATGACAAATATTCATCATAACTGTTAAATTTTTGTTAGTATAATAAGTTTAGATCTCTAAACGTTTTTTAGGGGCTTTGATTTGAAGTAGAGTGGGTACAAAATATTTTAAATATAGGAGTTTTGAAAATATTGACATTTAATTAGATAAAAAAATATAATTAAAATTCTATTGGATTTATTTTCACTATGTAGTTCATTTTTTATGAATTATAAATTCTACTAGTTTTAAGTGCATTCTTTTTTCACCACAGCCAAGTTGCATTGTTGTCACTTGTTGTTGCATCACGTAGCCACCTACCTCTCATTGACCACCGCATCAACAGTTATTGACCCCCGTCACTAAGCACTGACTACCACTAGTAATTGCTAAAATCGCCACTACCCATCGTCGCCACCACCACCTGGCGCTATTAACCACTACCAGCATTATATTTATCGGCCACAATCACCACCCTCCAGTCATTGCCACCATTCACAGCCACCCGCCACTGCCAGCTACCATCACCAGCCGCTGACACCAGTCATCAACACCGGCCACTACCACCATAAATTACAACCTGCCACCACTGTCACTATTAGCCATTGACCATCAATATCATTACACTTTATACTATATTTATTTTATTTCAAGTAAAATAAAAAAATAATTACTTATTTTTATTTTAGAACCATCCAAACAGCTCCAAACTACTTCAAATATAATGCATATTTTTAGCTAACCAAACAACCCCTTAATAAATTATATATATATGACATTGTCACATGGTGAGCGAAGAGACTAACTCATTTTAATGAGATGAGTTCATTGAAAGTTCAAAAGGGATGTTAAGCCCTAATGAACTAGTCCCAAGGCTAACCGAGAGGGGTGGGGGGGGGGGGGTGAATTGGTATTTAAAAATTTCTCCAAACAAAATCACAATCACAACCAAATAATCACCACATAAATTAAAGTGCAAAAATTAAATCCCGAAGTACAATAAGAAAGAACACACCAGATTTTATAGTGGTTCGGTTAACCAAACCTACATCCACTCCCAGGAGCCTCTTCTCCAGGTATTGTACTAAACTCAGTGTCTCTCCTTTTGCCCCTACAACAAGATAGAAAAGCCCGTGCAAAAACTCCTTTCCACCAACCCTGAGGCAGAGAACCCAACTCCTTTTACTTCCTCCTGAAGTAGGCAGAGAACCCAACTCATTTTGGTTCCTCCTGAAATAGGTAGAGAATCTCGATCAGTTGCTGAACTAGACCTCTCTAGAACCCCCAATGAATTAGAGATTATTACGGGAGAAGACGACGTAGATCCTTGCTTGGAGTAACCTTTATTAAACCCCTCAAAAACTCCCCCTCACAAGATCCTTTCTCTCTCTCCCTTGCTCTGCCTCTCCTCTTGGCTCTCTCAGGTAAGGATAACAATAAAAAATCTTCACTTAAGAAAATAAGAGATATTCTTAAACAAGGTCTCCAAATTAACCCTAATTAGCAACTAATCGTCAAATATCATTCAGTACAATAATATGTCATCTAGGATGATAGTATATCATCCTGTACGATTAGTTTAACTCGATGAATATCATTCAGACCATCGCCCTAGATGTATGTCTGGACAATGGATAATTGACTAGATTATCTAGGCCGATTAGTACAAAATGATAATTATCATCCAGAACATCACCCTGAATTGATGTTTGTATGATGAAAAAATAACTTGATCATCTGGCCGATCTCAAGATCATCCCGGATGATTAGTTCAATTCAATATATATCGTCTAGAGCATCGCCCTGAATGGAACTAGGCGAATTTTTGATCGTCTAAAAAGAACTATGGTTTGTGAACTTACTATCCTGGACAATCCTGTGATCGTCCAGGCTGATATAATCAAGAAATCAAACTTTATTTGCTTTTCTTATTTACTAGATTAATTTAGGCATAATTACACTACATTATCCAAGAGGATGTCCTAGACGATGTCCTAAAATAAAAGATACCTAAATAAATCTGACGGCTGATTCTTTCTGATTTGAGCCTATCATCCCGGCTGATGCTAATATTATCCAGGACGATGTGCTTAATTACGGCTAACTTAACCAAGATGCCCTAATTAGGATTTCCATTTTTAACTAATCGTCCAGGCCAATTTTTAGATCGTCCTAAACGATGTGATAAAAAACTAAAACTGTAAAATTGTCAAAAAAATTTTCCCAAGTATGTGTGTGCAAGATTACTTAGTATCATGACCCACAATATTACAATGGACTTAAGAAAGGTAAAATACACTTGTCGTAGATTACAAATAGACTCAGTCCTAATCTACCCAATTCTTGGGCTGGTTCTATTTGCAGTTTGATCTTGTGGACCTGGAATTTTAGTAGGCAAGGCAGTCATAGAGAAATAAAAGTACTTGTTATCATCAAAATTATATTCCCTGAGATCAGATTTATAATAATCTCTCCCTTTTTTATGATGAAAAATACAAAATAATTAAAGCAGTTCAATATAAACAACATGAATCAAGAAGTTCAAATTTTACTAAGGGATGAACACCGTACAACTAATCAACATAAAAGAATGATCACAGTACAACTAAGAAAAATAAAATAGTACAACTACTCCCCCTTTTGACTTCACAAAAAGGAGAAGGGAAAAAGAAAAGAAATAAAATATAAACTCCCAAATAAAAGTAAACAATAACAAGGAAAAAACCAACATCATGAAAATAAACTAAAAGAAGGATGGCCCCTAATCATTCGAAGGAGGTGGTGGTGGCGGCAGAAAGAAACTGGAAAGAGTAGCAAACTGCTACCCAAATCAGGCCATGTCTTGATCGTACTGATGCTGCTGGTGAGCTACGAATGAGTCAAAGTGAGCAACATCCTCTGCATATTGCTGCTCCTATGTAGAAACATAGGACTCGAATCGAGTCTCCCATTGGTTGAACCGCTCTACTAGCTGATCCGGCTGTGAGGGCTGGCATAGTGGAACAGGTGTAGGAACAGGTGCAGGAGCCGCCTCTTCAGCTCCCTCAACTTCCTTGTTCTCCAGGTGGATATGAGTACTGCGAAGAATATGGAAGGAGTTGTTGGAGTAGAAGACAAGCTAAAAGTTTGGTGGGTCAGGATATTAAAGGTTGTATTAGATTCTAGGACATAGTTTATGATGTATCCTAAGGCAAGATTGGGCTTCCTTTTATGTCTTGGATCACTAATGCAATTTAGGTGCTCAATTTATCAAAAAATGAGATCAGTAGCTTTAAATTCACGATGGGCTATGATGTAGAAAGTGGTGATCGAAATAAGTGTAGTAATGTGAATACGATCACCAACTTTAGGGAGAATTGAGGTATGAATGGCATGTTGGATTATCCTAGCATCTTTAAGTAAGCTGCTAGAATCTCCAACATGATAGGGAGCATTAGTGCTCCTCAGAAAGTGATTGGCCGAAGCCCAGTCATAATCAGGGTCTTGAGACAAGATATGAAGCCTGTCTAGTGGTGGATAATTATACGAGCTCATGATAGTCATGATATGTGATTTTGACAGGACACTTATTCACATAAAACTGAAGATAAGTGAAGGACAAGTTGATGCGAAAGCTAGTAAAGAATTCGAACAGCAATTCAGAATTGAACGGGACGGTAAGTGTAAGGATAAAGTTAAGAGATGTGTGCACAAAAAAAGTCAAGAATAGGATAAGAAAGTATGCAAGGGTTGATAGCCTGGGATAAAGTGATCCAAACCATCTTGTATCTTTGATAGTCAGCTTGGTCGCTCGCCTCGGTGAAACGAGGGTCAAGATTGGCCCTTGAGGAGCTTCCTCAAGCCATATGAGATATTTTTCCACCAGCCATGATCAAGAAAAATGGAGAGGAAGTAAGATCAAGGAAGATTTAAGGAAGATTATGTGAGAAAAATGTTTGAATGTCTCAATCTTTTAAAGAAATAAACCTATTATCCATGACAATCGTAGAATTGTCAAAGACGATTAGGTGAAATTCTTACGTCTGGGATGATTGGTAAAAAATGTGATAAAATCATCCAGGACAATCAAACATTATCTACGTCGATAACATACAAGCGATCTTCCCGAGGAGTCAATCCAAATGACCATTGAAAAAGAAGATCGTCCTAGCCAACTTGGTGGATCGTCCAGGATGATGCATAATAATGGTGAAAGTTTGTTAGGGATATTAAGCCCTATAGAACTGGCCCAAGCTAACCAAGAGGGGGGGGGGGGTGAATTGGTATTTTAAAAATTTCTTTTCACAAAGAATAAAAATTGCATAAACCGAAATAACACCACAAAAATAAATGCGGAATTAAAAGTGCGGAAGCAAGAAATAAGAACACAGAAATTTATAGTGGTTCGGTCGACTCGACCTACGTCCACTCCTTGGAGGCACCCTCCAAGTATTGCACTATAAAACGTGACTCTCCTTTAGCCCCCACGGCTAGGCGGAGAAGCCCTCACAAGAACCTCCTTTTTGCCACAGAGCATCGCCCTGGATGCACTCCTGGACGATTGAAATTTGGCTTGATCGTCCAGGCTGATCCCACGATCGTCCTGGCCGATCAGTTTAAATCAGAGGAAAATCGTCCTGAGCATCGCCCTATTTTTGAGCTGGCCGATACTTATCGTCCTGAGGTAACTTAAGGTTATTGAATGGATCGTCCTGGCTGATCCTGTGATCGTCCAGGATGATATGATCGTATCAATCATCGTTAATTACTCCCTTGATTTCCTGATCAATTAAGGCATAATTTGAGAATTTTTCCAGGCCGATTCGTTATCATTCTGGCCGATAATTTAAAAATACAGTATACCTTAATTATCTATGGCGGCTAATTCTTTCTGTTTTGAGCTTATCATCCTGGCCGATACACGTATCGTCTAGGCCGATATGTTAATGACGGCTGTCTTAATTAAGAACCCTTATTTAGACTTTCTGTTTTAAGCCTGATCGTCCAGGACGATGTAAAATATCGTCCTGGCCGATATGAGCAAAAAACAGAAATTCTAAGTCTCTCAAGTGTGTGTGTGTAGGGTTACTTAGCACCAGTCTCTTTGATCATTATAAGTAGACTCAAAAAGTGAAAAACAAAAGTACAGACTAACTCAACCCTAAACCTACACAATCCTGAACTGGCTTCTTCTTGATCGTCTGATCTTCGATTCCCAAAAAGTAACAAGTAGTCCAAGAGAAATAGTGTTTGTCAATCATCAAAACATAAGACATGAAAATAGGTTTGCAACAAATGGATAATACCGGCCGATTTTAAAATGTTTAAAGCATTGCCACATGTTTCATCCAAGATGAACAAGAGTATTGTCATGGACGATCACCAATAACTGATCGTACCAGCCAAATTTAAAGTGTTTAAATGCATTGCCACATGTATCGTCTAGGATGAACAGGTGGATCATATAAGATGATTACCAATAATTGAGAAGAGATTAAGAACATCATTTAGGATAAAGAGGATTATCCAGGATGATCACAAATAAGTAAAACAGGATACGATTAGATCGTCCAGGATGATAATGGATCGTCTCGGATGATAATGGATCGTCCAGGATGACCATAAAAAGAAAAGTCATATTAGCCATCAGATGAAAGATTAAGAGTGGATTGAATTTATCATCAAGGATGATATAAAAATCATCCAGGATGATGTAAACAAAAATTTAAATTTAGGAGGTGGATGGAGATGATCAAAGAAGGTCCAAAGACATAAAACAATAGCAGTAAAAGAAAAAAAAATGAAAAATACAGTAAAAGTGACAAAAAGGAACAAAAAAGTTTTTTTTTTATTTAATTTAATTAATACATGAATATGATAGATTCTCCATGTGATTGAATTTAAAGAATTGTAAGACTAATGAGTTAACATCGTCAAAATTGAGAAATAGTAGAATAACTGATCCTGTTAACCCTAGCTTAGACTTCTCTCAGGGTAAAATCATATTTTGAAAACAAAAGACCTAACTCAGAAAAACTAATTGGATACGAAAAAGAGATCCATTCAAAACTTGTTTCCAAAAAAAAAATCATATAGAATAATATACCAAAGTAATTTGTCATAATCATGAAATTCGAAATCAAGCCTTTGAAATTATCAAGTGACACATGAATTCTTCTAAGATTTAAAGGTTTGAAGGAAAAGTAAGCTTGCTTTTTATGGGCTCAATTTATACCTCTTGTCAATTGATTGGCGCACTTTGCGTTTCTTTTAATTTTTGATACACTTTGTGTATCTTTCATTTTTTGGCAGACATTGTGCATCTTTTCACTTTCTTTTCTTTTTGGGGCTAATTTTATGCCCTTATCAATTTTTGCAAGCTTGATCCCTTTTTAAAACTCTCAGTTATGAGTATACCTTCTAGATATTAGAGGGAAAAAACTCACTCTAATATATGGAAGAATAAACCACAAAATAGAATCAAATTCAAATAATAAATGTAATGACAAGATTTTAAAAAATTTGAAAGTAATATAAAGACTTTGAACATTATATATATATATAAGATAGATTACTATAGCAAGATAAAAAAGATCTCAATCAAAAAGTCTAGTTGTTAATTTAAGATAGACTTTTGTTTATAAAAGAAAATTACACCGCTAAAAGAGGTTAGAGGGAGGGAAATAATCAATGGTGTTTCTCCCTTTAACTGATTTAAAGATGTCAGACATTGACTATAAATTTTCAAAAATAAAAATAAGGTATAAAATATCATTTCAGCTATAACCAAAATGAAAACTAAAATGAAATAATAGAAAATAACAACAAACTATAAAGCAGAAAACATACAAATCAAAATTTATTAAATAGCCAGTTTATACAATTAAGTGTCGTGAGTCTCCGCTATCTAAGTATCACATACTCTCACGAGGCCTTTTATGAGAGCACACCTACAAAATCATCAAACATTAGATTTAGGAATCCAAACAGTTTTGGGTCCCTTTTCATGAAAGGAAGAATGCAATGCATATGTGTTATGCTGTGAATCATGCAATTTGAGTTTCCACACCCAATGTGTACTACGGTGAACAATGCAAGTGTGTGAGATGTGCCCTAGCATGTCACATAAAAAAATATCTAACACCAGGAAAAAGATTTACTAATCTTTTCGGGTTATATTGCCTCTTCATAGGTTTTTGCATTCGATCAAGTGTGGGTGTAGTCCTATTTTCCTCAAGTGCATTCAATTTAACTTTTTAAAATATAATTATCAACTCTCAAATAGTGCTCCCTATGCTCAGATTCATCAATATTTGTCTTAAAATTAGTTTCAAGTTAGGTATAGGATGCTTTCAATGAATCATGCTTAACAATCAACTCAGAATGCTTTATATTTAATTCATTAAATTCATCAAGTAATGACATGTGATTACTATCAATTTGGGAGTGATCTTTCAATAAAATTTCATGATCTTTTTTGTAAATTCACAACTCCAATTTCAGACTAGCATGCATTTTCTTAAGTTTCCTATATGATGTATGAATGTTCTCATAAACTTTAAGTAATTGATTATCGGTTGGTTTGCATACCTATTCTTATTTAGACTAACCCAGATGATCACTGTGGGTCTCCAAAAGGATGCTGCTCTTGTGGTGTTCAAATGCAAAGGGTACGATCGCACTATCCCGTAAGACAAAATGGTCGTAGGCCTTTATAATCGACACAAGCAGGCCAATGGGAGGGCAGATGAGATTATACATACCATTAACCATGGAGGATAGCGGCTTTCACCTACACACCTCGATGAGTAATAATATGCATAACCTAATCAAAGTCACGAGATTTCCCCCATTCGATACATCAGCTCGAATGAGGTTTATTTGATTGTGGGGATCGATTTCCTACGGGAGCAAGCCCCCGTAGTTAATTACATCATAAGCCTTGACTCAGAAGAACTCTCGATTAAGGATGTTATATTATTCACTTCTTGATTTGGTGCGTAGGGAAAGTTCATAGATTCTACTCTAAAGAAAATAAACTCTTCTTTTTCTCCTTAGTGAAGGTTAGACTTTTTTTAAATGAATAAAGAGGTAATTAAAATTTTGAGTTTAAAAGATCAAATATAGGATTACTATCCTTGGAGAAATGATGGACTTAGAATTCATCAAAAGTTGAAAGAGACACACCGAGGGGACTTATAACTTAAATCCCACTAGGGATCTAAGTAGCCCCGACCTGGATTTACCACCCTGCTTGGAAAGGGGTACCAGCTAAACTCCACCTAGCGTATCAAATCCATGTTATCAAGTCTTATGCAAATGCAAAAGTGGTAGGAGACAGAAAAGGAAATGGGTATCAAACCCGACTATGAATGGTACTATGCAATGCAAAGTGAACTATCCCTCTATGTTGAAAAGGAACAAAAATCTATATGCTGACTTAAGGCTATGCATGTGAGGGTAGGGCCAATTAGGATTGGCCAATAGTCACTGCGAAGTGAGCAAGGCTTATTTATTGTAATTTTAAGAAGTGATCCTTTAAAGGAGTCATGAATTAATTTTTAGAAAAATTGGTTGATTTTAATCCTATGTTCATTTGTTATATTTTCTTAAATAAATTTTAATTTTATAGAAAATTTAACATCCTAAAGAGCCTAACGTTGATTCCGTCCGAGCCACACCCAAACAAAGCAATTTAAGAAACCTAGGAAAAAACATGCAGTTTTAATGCAAAAGCAAAGTAAATAAAATAAGTCAACAAAATAGAGTGTCCAAAGTCCATGGCAAGTGCCATTCAACATACAACCCAAAGTGCAGAAAAGTAGTGGTGGCCAGGCTCCACCGACAACAACCTAGATTCTATCCCTATGAAATGACGCAAGCTTTAAAAAAATGAGGTATTTTATTTATCTTTATCTTCCTTCCCTTCAAGCTTCTCGTGTTGCACCAACCAATAGGATATCCAAATGAGAAGAAATTCCCTATAAAGGGTTTTCTTTTCGCTTTGGATCCCTAACACATTGAAAATACCTCATTTTAAAGCTTTCACAACACTCTAAATCAAATTACATTTTATATATATATATAAAAAGAAAATTACATTGATTTCCTACAAAAAATACATATTAGCACAATTATAATAAAAATCACAAATCATCAAAAACCTAATCCTTAGGGCCATATTCCCAAGGGGGGATTTTTAGCATTCATCGCAGTACCTATTAAAGAGCATATTGCCATTTAGGAACATGGCCACCTGCAGAAGATATTTCTAAAAAAAAAGATCTAACCACTTAAGGGCAAGTGCCCACTCATCAATCACAAAAAAAAAGAAAACAATAAAAAATAAGTCAAGCTAGAAACAATCATCACATCATCACATATGCAAAATGTAAAAGAAAGAAACTGTAAAAAAAGGGTTATCCTAGCTACACCCTACCCTAGGATGTCTATAAAAAGTGTATTATCCAGCACCTAAGTGTGTGCAAAAAGGTGTACCTAACTACCCCAAATTAGGTGAGTGGTTTGAGTTATAAGGTCAAGTTCTTATTGTTTAATTTATTAACCCTCAAGTTTTCATTTAGTGCTTAATCATTTGAGATGAATTAATTAAAACTTAATTTAGGGATTAAAATTTGAGTTATTAAATTATCAAGAGCCTAAAGACTTAGGCCCTAGCCTATGCTAAGATTATAAAGAATTGAGGGGCAAATGGCCCATCCTCAATCCTACTCCTAATTAAGGCTGAAATTATTAAAAGGTGTCAAGGGTTGATTATTCCTTCCCTTGGTAATAATCTAAGACTAGAGGAATGGCTAAGGGTGACACTACTAAGATGGGTCTACCACCCACCATGAAAAGAAAATCCTAAGCTTCCTATATCTAAGGTAAATATATTTTTAGAGGCTGACATGAGAGTGGAATGACACACTATCTATAAAAATGTATATGGATTCTACCTGGCCTAAGTTATAGCACTTGGGTGGCTAAGATAGTTAGTTTAGGTCCCTAAAGATGGATTTGATCTTTTCTAAGGAAGGGGCAATTTACATAGGTGTTTGCACAACACAAAGGTGAATGTAAATTCCATATAGGTTAAGGCACTAAGGCATATCTTGAAATTCCTTTGCTCCTCCAATAGGTTTATTTTTTGTTTGATTATAATTAGGAGACTTTAATTAAAATTTAAATATTAGTGTCTTAATGTTTTATTAAACACAATAAAATTGGTTGAGAGGATTTTAATGATTTTAATTTAGTTACATCTTAATTAATGTAGATTATTATAAATGATTTAGTTAAGGATTGATAAGAGATGTATTTTATAAATTTTAGGATTCCATTTGATTAGTTAATGCCTTTTAAAGTTATATGTTGGTTAAGGGGATTTTAGAGATTATAAACTGATTAGAGAATTTTAGGAGTTGTAATCATGAAACTAATCGAAGGAAGCCACCTAACATGCTAGAGCTCATATTTTTATTTAATTTCTTTATACATTTTTTTTAGCATACTTGTGAAAGATACATTAAGAGGCCCAAAATCATTAAGAAGTAATTTTTAGAGTTATTTAATCATTTTAAAACCCAAAGAAAACCATTCTAACGGTGCCCACTTCGTGTGGGAAAAATGATGCATATGACACACATAGGTGGCCTACGCTACAGGCCTAAAATGACCATAAGGGTTTCTAGGTTTCATGACAAGGGAGCAAGCTTTGGCCCACAAGGCCAAAGCTTCGTTAGTGGAATAACTTATGGCCGGCTAACTAAACATCCTAGCAATTATATTTGGGTAGGAAAGTAAAAGCAATCAAATGTGTGTGCTAATGTGTAGCCGTTCGACAATACAATGAGAAGTCTCTACAGGACTATCAAGGTATACCTGACCAAGGCGTGCCCACTTAGAAGCTCCAATACAAACGACCAGTTGATCAATGCATATGCAAGACTCGATGTTTCCTCGCAAAATAACAAGAAGAATGCAAATATGGAGTGAGAGCAGGCACTATTCAAAAAGAGAAGCAAGTTAATAGTAATCTAATTACTAGACAATTCGTATCTATCAATCAAGTATATGTCATCAACTAAAACATAAACAAAGCAAAGGTTTTTCTAATGTAAAGCATAAAGAAAACTTATACATAAATCACATAGCAGCTTATTGACAACACGTGCATCTACATAGTGAGTATATGGAAACTTGCTATCACATAGTGTACAAGAAGAATAAATTCAAAGCATGTAAAATTCATTGATATAAGTCAAGGGGATTGGCAGTAAGCCATGTTATACATAAAGCATGTGAAAATTTATTAACATGGAACATAAAGGGATACCCTACATATATATATTGCAAAGATATAAGCATTATTCTTCACACTACGTAGCTCCAAACATACATTGTAAAATTCTTAATGAACTCATGAAATTAGTTTGGTAACAAATTTGTACATAATATTAAAACTCAATCTAATAATGGAAATGTCTTTACTAATGAACAATCCTAAACATACCTTTATATACAAATTTTCTTAATTGATCATAAATGATATAAATGAGGTGTTATATAAATGATACTAAACATGCTTCCTACGAAATTTAGCTTCTAACCACAATCAATCATCTACGAGATGAGAGAAGACTCAAGAGAATTCTTTCGATCTTATAATATTTTCGACATGCAATGCTTCTTTTCAAACAATGCTTCACTTATAATATCTCTTTCATTCACATTCAAAGATTTAAACATGCATAATGGATCTTAAAATCTTCATGGACAATGCACAAATTTGCTATTGAATTTTATTAGCAATCATAAATAATATTATAAAATTTAGTTAACCATAAGGACGTTATCCGATGCTATTTTCATTCATCCTTCTAAACTCAACATGAGTACCAAAGTAAACAAGGATAATTTTTTCTCCATATGCATCCTTTTAATATATTTTGCTAAATATATGGACATGGTATTTGAAACAAGAAAAATGTGCTATACACATGCTCTCAATTAAGTCATGTACTCAAAAAATTGTGATTTACAGTGAGCTTCCAACCATTCCATACAATCAACGATACCTTATAAAATCTACACATGGAACCTTGAGTCATGCTGTGCAAATCATGAGTGGGCATAACTCTTACAAATCAAAGTTTCATTCTAAACAATATGAATCCACAAAATATTTCCTTGCACCTTTGTAAAATATGCTTTCCAACAAAACTCATTCTTACCCAATAAAATTTTATGAAATAGATAAAAATCTAAAACAAAAATTACATATACGCTGAAAGAATTACCCTTTGACTTTTTATGCAAGAAAGCCTCATATATTTTTAAATGAACCTCTAAACAATGTGTTAGAGGAAGATTTTCATATGAGCAAGATCATCACATAAAACTTCAATGCGAGCGAGCACGTTTAGTGACTTTTCATCGAACAACTAACGTGCGGTATTCGCAAAACTTCTTAAAACAATTTTAACACAAAAATCAATATATTAAGGTAACACATTCCCATGTTATCTTTGAAAATACTCTTGATTGGAAGCTTTACAAAAGAACATGTTTAAAATCCACCAAGATTTATTACAAGCCACACATCGGCCACATGAAAGACTCTTAAGATTATTTTTAGTAAATAAACATGAAAGCTAATCTTTTCACAATCTCAACAAATAAATTTTGCTAATAAACATCTAAATAATGTGTTTAGAAAATCTCTATAGGAACAAAGTTGTATGAAATTTCAATACGAGTAAGATGATGATGACTTTCTTTCAATCAATATTTCATCAAATAGCATGAGTGTGGTATTCACAAGAATCATTCAAACAAATCAACGTAAGAGGTATGAAACTATTGTATAAATGGCTAACTTTACAATTCAAAGCTAACACGAACACTTATTCTATTTTCTTTTATATGTCATTTCATTGATGCTTATACAGAGAAAGATGCCAAAATTAGACATTGACAAATGGGGGCTAAAGATTTGCTACGAGAATGATAACCTCCCAATGATCAAAAGAGAGCCATCTAAAACTTTACTCAAAATATAACCACAGGACTTGACACCACATTATTTGCAAAACAAAAT
>NW_021319970.1:158715-162259 GCF_001605985.2 Dendrobium catenatum | reverse complement strand
GACAACTAAATCGTCAATATAGCACTCAACTTGATTGCGAATTAAGTCATCAAAGATACGGGTCATGGCCCGTTGGTAGGTTGCTCCGGCATTTTTTAAGCCAAATGGCATCACCTTATAACAAAAGATTCCAATAGGAGTTCTGAACGCCGTATTTCTCTCGTCTTCTGGGGCCATCTTGATTTGGTTATAACCCGATGAGCCATCCATGAATGATAAAATGGCATGTGAGGAGGCAATATCCACCATGAGTTCTGGTATTGGTAAAGGGAACTCATCTTTGGGACATGCCTTATTCAGATCCCTATAATCGACACAAATCCGGATTTGACTATTCTTCTTTCGGACCGGCACGACGCTCGCTACCTAAGAGGGGTATTGTTCCTCCCGAATAAACCTGGCTTCAGCCAATTTCTTAACTTCAGAAATGACTTATTGTTCGATTTCTAAGCGCATGCATCGAGGAGCTTGTTTGACAGGAATGGCATCATGCCGAACTCCAAGTTTATGAACTGCTACCTCAGCAGGTAAACCTGGATTTCGTCGTATGTCCAGGAAAAGCAATCCCTAAACTTAGACAAAAGTTGGATCAAATCTTGGGTTTCACCCTCGCTCATAGAGCACTTATAAAGATTGGACGGGGATCGTCATCAGTTCCCAGGTTAATTTCTTTTAATTCATCGACTGTCGATTTGATTTCTTCTTTTAATTCAGGGGGTGCATCCCAAACTTGAAGGTCATCGGGATCATCTAAAGTCTCCAAATAGAGCCCATCAAGAGGACAGAAAGGATCTGCAGGGACATTTGGTGATTCAAGATGGTAAGTTATCATTAGGCAATACTCATAGTTCCAAAGCCGATACCACTTGTAGGATTATCCTTAATTTTTGTTTTCCAAATATTTTCGTGGTATATAGCCTGACCCTTAGTCCATCGGTATGGTACAGAACCTTTAGAGAAAGTATTTTTCACACAAACAGGGAAGTAGTCGAAAGGTAATTCCATTAATTCATTAAAATCTGCCTCCTCAAGGGTTATATCAATTTCATCCCTTGTGGAGGAGGAGCCAGAAAAGAATTTCTGGACTTTCTTTACTTCACCATTAAAGTTGGGGGCCACTTTGACTTCTAACCCTGCAATCCTACCAGCTGACAGTGGCGTCAGAGAAAGGGCCTCAATCCTTCTACTGAGCTTTTCGTACATTATTAATTCAGGCTTGTCACTTTTTAGTTTTACAATTTCTTCCTCAATGTCACTGTCCTCTTCTAAAGTGAGATCAAATTTTGGAGAAGTATTTGCATTTTTGTAATTGAGGGAGAAGGAAACACCTTGGTCCTTGGACTCAATATCAGAATCTAATTCCAAATCGATATAAACAGGTGTTGTTCTCCTCTCTGATGAAGCACGGCCTCGGCCTCGTGTCCTTAAGGCCATCCTCCCACCTCTTTGAGGTAATGCGTTTGGAGGCCTAAGGACAACGATGTCGGAGTCGTCATCACTACTTAATTGTATCATTTCTTGATCAACAAATTTTTCTTTTTCTTTCTCTTTTTCTTTCTTTTGATTGGACTTTTGTCCAACAAACTTCTCATCAGTTTTGATCTCTAGCTTAGAGCGGGACGAGGACCCTTTTGGAATAAAATATGTAGCATCTTCGTAGATCCCGATTTCTTGAATAGAAAATGGTTGCAGATCACCCTTAATCACATGTTCAATGCCATCTCGTTGGTACTTGATGCACTGGTGAAGGGTAGACGGAACCATTCTATATTCATGAATCCAAGGCCTACCTAAAAGGGCATTAAAGGACGTTGCCGAATCAATTATATGAAATTTAGCTTCAGTTTTCAAATCTCCTATTTGTAAGAGCAAGGTGATTGAACCTAAAGCCCTCTCGTCCTTTTCATTGAACCCACGAAGCACCAACCTGTCGGTTGAGAGCTTGCTAGTATCAACTCTGAGGTATGCGAGGGTCTTCAAGTTCATTATGTTGACCGATGCACCCGAATCAACAAGAACTCTTGATAACTTAAAGTTTCCCACATCTACAGTAATGTAAAGGGGATGATTATGGTCAGCAGTTCTCAAGAGCAAGTCTTCATCTGAAAAGGTAACTTCAGGAACCTCTTTGAAGTAAAATGCCTCACCTTTTAAAGTTGCAGCTAACTGGGTTAAACAAATCTCGGGGTCGAGAAGTGCTTTAATTAAAGACTCCCTCATTTCTTTGGAGAGAAGGAGGGCGTCATAAATACTTAATTTCGCTGGCAACTTCCTAAGGTGGGCTAGAACGTTATAATCAACCTTAGGAACGACAGATTCAAAACCCGGAGGAATTAAAGGAAAGTCTGGTTGTTGAGGGGAGTTTGGATTTAGATCTTTGAAGGGAATTTGCTTGCCTTTCTCCTGAGGGGGAAGCCTAGGGGGTAAGACTTGACTGCCACGGAGTTGCACCTGCTCGATATCTTCGGGAGGGAAAACTAGGGCAGTGTCTACACACACCATAGGCGTTGGATCATCACTTCCCGAAAGCGAGTAAGAATCTGAAAGTTCTATCAAGATAGGATTTCCTTGGAAATTGATTTGAGGGAAATCACTTTCTGATAAAGCTTCACATTCGACCTCTTCTTAAGTAGCTGATTCGAGAAGGTCAATCTCTTTGATATTAAGACTCTCTTCACCAGAATTTTGATTTAAAATAGGAGAGTCGTCAACTTGCATTTCATTTCCATGGTTAATCATCAAGACAGAAGCAGAAGAATATTTTTTATTCATCTTCTGACCCTTCGCCTTTGATGGGGAAAAGTAAAAGTCAGATAACAAAAGAGAGGAGAGGGTTTTAACGCCCCCATCCACCATCCTAATACATCTCTCATGTACACACTTCCTCTCTACAAAATCAACTTCTTTTTTTTTTAAGCATTCGACAGTAGTTCCTGTGACTACTGCAGAGGAAAGTGGCTCAACATCCTCCTGCGAAGCGTCCAAGCCAACCTTCCACGTCGGGGCCTGGGCTATCATAGTCAGCTGTTGAGAAAGACGAAAATACTTGTTAATTAACTTTTTAAGTGCCCGGGACAAAGCAATGTCCCAACCATCTTCAACAAAACAAGAAGAGTTAAGAGGGTTACCTGAAATGGTTTTAATTAAAGCTTTCTCTGGATAGACCAAGTATTCTTTAGGTATTATAATGTTACCTTGGGTGTAGTTCCTCTCAAGCCAATCTTTGAACACAACGCAATCTTCAAGAGGGTGACTAAGCATCCTGTGGTACGGGCAATACTTAGGATCATCTTTCTTACTCTCATCCTCAGGCCTCCTGCCTCTGGCAACTGTAAATCTGGTTTCTTTAACAGACTCCTGAAAATCTTCTTAACTGCTTCCCTCTTAAATGGATATGGTTTTGCCAATCTCTCTCTAAAAGCGATATAGTTAGGATCTCTGGTGTACTGGGGAGTAACTTGAAAGGTCTGTCTCTGAACTGGCTGTGGTGGCGGTGGTGGAGGAACATTGGGCTGACTAGTCATTGGCCTTTTTCCCTTGTCAA
>NW_021319970.1:154210-155048 GCF_001605985.2 Dendrobium catenatum | reverse complement strand
ATCAGTTTAATTTCAAGAGTTAATCATTTGCAATATCCTATGACCCGACCTACGTTGTCAGGACGCTTAGCTCGTTGGTGTATGATATTGCTGCAATTTGAGATTACTTTCACTCCTCTTCGTGCTGTGAAAGGACAAGCTGTCGCCGATTTTCTGGCAGCACACCCACTGCCGGCAGATTCTCCTCTGAACGATGATCTGCCCGACGAACAAATCATAAGTTTGAGGGAATCTGGCGAGGCCATATAGGAATTGTATTTTGATGGGGCAACATCCTCTCGTAGGAATGCAACCCAACAATCTGTAATTCCTAGAAAGGCTGGAGTCGGTCTAATTTTCATAACACCGGAAAAAGGAATGATGTATTTTTCCTACCATTTATCGGAGCCCTGCACAAATAACGAAGCTGAATACGAAGCTCTAATAACCGGTTTGGAACTTGCAATTTTAATGGAAATTAAAGAGATTATGATCTTTGGAGATTCCCAGTTGCTTATTAACCAAGTGGCCGGAACTTATAAAGTCTTGAATCCTAATCTCCTAAGATATCACCAGTATACATTTCACTTGTTGGAACAAATTCCTACTGCTACTTTGTATAGGGTTCCCAGTGGAAGCAATTCCGCGACAGATGCCTTAGCAAAACTCGCAAAGGAATTTGCATGTCCTGAGGAGGATTCCATCCCTATAGAGATTCAGGGTCGTAAAGCCCTCTCTCTTATAGATTTGGAACACATAAGTAAGGCTCCCCGTCAGATCCTTTCTGCTTCTTCGACAACCGACGAAGAAGGCGATTGGAGATGACCCTTAGTTGACTACCTTAAAGAAGGGAAGCTTC
>NW_021319970.1:150735-154110 GCF_001605985.2 Dendrobium catenatum | reverse complement strand
TGAGGTTTTATGTGATGGTTGAGTTCTTTCATTACTTGGCTTAAGAATTATGATTACTTTCCTTAAATATGCATGGTGCTCCCATTTCCTCCCTTATAGAGGTGTCGGATGTGTGTTCAACAATGACTATTCATGAAAATGTTTCCTTAACTAAACTTCTTTCTGAAAATGAGCAACAAATTCTCTTTAGTATCTTTTCTAGAATTGAGATATAAATGTTAGAGCTATTTTCATTGAGTCTTCCAAGTTGTGATGGCACTAGTGAACTCCCCATTAAGCTTTATCTTTAAACAAAATGGAATCGATTGTATTCGTTTCATGAATGGAAAGTTATTACATGCATGGATAAATGTTTTATTAGAAGATTTTATGCATGCTTGTATTTATACCATTCCATTTACACTTGACTTGATGTTATTGTTACGGAAGTTTATCGGAGAGTCTTCATGTATATTTATGTTATAGCATTCGTGGATGATTTAATAAAAAGAGTTTTAATTTATCTCATGAAATAGTTATGATTTGTTTTAAAATTGGAAGGATAACATGATTTTGTTTTGTGTTAGGGAATCACACTTCTTGTATCTCTTCTTGTTAAAGGACTTTATAAGTTGTTTTGTGATGAATTTTTGTGAACGCTCTATGGCGAAGAGCTTTATGAAATATTTCTTTTTGTTGTGGTTGAAAAGTGTCACGATTCACCTTTTGTTGCAAACTTGAGAATTTGCTTTTTGCTAAAAAAAAAATCTTGTTTTGCTTATGTTGAGATGATTTATCGGTAGCTTTAGATTGATTTTCTTTTAAAAGGTTTTATGCTACGAGTTTCATGAAGGCTTTACAACGAGAGGTTTTATACAACTTTTTTGTTGGAAAGCTTTATGTTTCTACCCCACACCAAACATAAAAGCACTTGATTGTCTTTGTGTTGAAAAGGATTTTGGTAGATGGTTTTTTGTAGCGTCTTGTGTAGTATTTTGTTTAGAAGTTTTCATAGAGTGTTTTGAGGCTTCTAATTTTTGTGACTTGCTTTGAGTAGTAATGTCCTTTAGTAGCTTCTTAGAACAAGCTAATGATTAGTGTATGGATTGTCTCTCTATTGATTCATATTTGTTTCTAAAGGAGTTTTGGGAGATATGCAAAAGAAAAGGATTTGTTTTAGTTTTGGATTTCGGGAGGGTGCTTCTCTTTTATTATTTTTGGGACTTTGTTTAGAGGGTATTGTGGGTAGTTGAGTCAAATATATCAAGTGCTTTACTTGGATCATGGGGACAGTCAAATGACATTAAAACATCTTCTCTTTTATTCATATTACATTGAATGAGAGTGAATGGCGTTTTAGAGATATGCTTGGCTTTGAAGAAGCATATCCAATAATAAAATGCCTACATTCTTTTATTATATTATTTTCTTTTCTCTTTATTTTTGGTATTTTTTTGTATTTTTCGTTCATCTTGCACTTCTACTACTTTCCTACTTGTTGTCTTATTTCATTTATAGATCCCTAAACCTATTAATACATATATGAATGTCTAAAAGGGTTAGAAGAACATCTCCTTTCGTTTCCCATAACACTAGTGACACCTAAGGACAAAAATTAAGGATCGGTCTTAGATAACATAAACTTAGGATGCACGCTCCTTATAGGATAGAGACATCAAAACTTAAACTTAGTGACATATTTTCCTAGGTTTGTGTTGCCTAAATCTATTAATAATCTACCAATCAAATCAAGCTTAATTCAATTCTTAAAAATACACTAAAACACCTAATTTGTATTCAAACAATAACTAATATTTCATAATCATTAAAATGCAAATTCAAATCAACTTTAATCAATCTCTTAATCAACCCCTAACCAATTTAAAATTTAAAAAATGTAGATTAAATTAGAAGGACAAACCTAAACTAAAATTCATTAAGCTAAAAATCTTCTAAAACCCAAATATACTAATTCACCTAAAACTCAATCAAACCATAAACTAATCTTTTAAAATCAATCAACAAACCTCTTAATATAACTATATCAATTTGGTTTTTAGGATGGACTACTCCGGGCTGCGGGGCTAAGTGTCCTAAGGAGGCCTGGTTCCTCGAGCCTGGTGGCACAACGCCACGAACCAATTGATAGCAAACTTAATTAATCTAACCCCTTAATTGATAATAAGCCACCTAATTCATATTTCTTTCTAATTTATAACCATTGAATAATTCAATCAAATCCTAAACTAAAATCTCTAAAATCAATCCTAAAGTACTAATATTTAGACTTAAACCAAAATCCTCCTTCTGCCTTCAACAAATCAAATGAAAGCAATTATGATTAAATTACCCTACATAGGACGTACCCTAAACTACACAGCCTGTCACACACACTTCAGATTTGTTTGGTTAGGATACGACTTCTAGCTCTAGGTTGAACCGATGCTTTCTTTTGTTATTTAGTGTTTGCTACATGTATATATTTTATAAATGCAATCCTTAAATTTCCTGTCAGTTATATTTTTTTATTTAACTGCATTTCTTTTCTGAATGGCATCTACGCTCATATATATATTTCTCTGTTATCTTTTGTTGCGAGGTACATTAGAGCTTAATGATCGGGAACTAAACGTGACCATTTGCTTATAAGCTATTAAGTGGCAGTTCCACTTACAGTCAGGTATAATTTCTGCAACTTGTAAAGTAAATTTTTTAATTATAAATCGGGACTGCTTCACATCACACACTGCTTGTTAATAGGTATTCTAGCATGTTTAGGTAGTCAGTCTCAGGTTAGTTCACTAACGAAGCTTTGACCCTATAGGTCAAAACTTGCCCCCTTCTGTGAGCCCTAGAGACAATTAGGGTCATTTAGGCCTGTAGAGTAAGCCACCTACTTGTGCCGTTGGGCATCGTTGTTTTCCCACACGAAGTGGGCATCGCTAGGTTTTTGGCCTTCTGGTTTTGGGTACGATACCCCCCATATTCTGTGAGCCATAGAGACCATTAGGGTCACATTTAGGCCTGTAGAGTAGGCCACCTACTCGTGCCATTGGGCATCATTGTTTTCCCACATGAAGTGGGCATGCTAGGATGGTTTGTTGTGCAGATACCTTACCTGGAGGGTATCTGGTATGTTTATTTACTTTTTCTGTACTCTGGATGTCATGCATGCATTTGTTTTTACACACCTTACTTCACACTACACCTCACTTACGCATTATTACATAAGTAGATCTAAGGATATTTTGTATCTGTTTCATGCATCATACAGCGTTAGGTATACTCTTTTGCATATTATAGAGTCACTGATCGAGATCTTCTGAACTACACATCCTTGATTTCTTATGATAGAGCTTTATCTTGTATGCATGTAGGGCGATTGATTGTGTTTAG
>NW_021319970.1:142958-146613 GCF_001605985.2 Dendrobium catenatum | reverse complement strand
CATCCAGAGTACAGAAAAAGTAAATAAACACACCAAATACCCTCCAAGCAAGGTATCTGCACAACAAACCATCCTAGCATGCCCACTTCATGTGGGAAAACAACAATGCCCATGGCATAATAGGTGGCCTACTCTACAGGCCTAAATGACCATAATGGTCTCTAATGCTCATAGAAGGTGGGGGGGGGGGGTATCATACCCAAAACCGAAAAAAGGCCAAAATCCTATCGATGCCCCCTTATTGTGGGAAAACAATAATGCCCAATGGCAAAAATGGGTGGCCTACTCTACAGGCCTAAATGACCCTAATAGTCTCTAGGGCTCACAGAAGGGGGAAAGCTTTTGCCTATAGGGCCAAAGTTTCATTAGTGAACTAACTTAAGGCTTGCTACCTAAACATGCTAGAATACCTATTAACAAGAAGTGTATGATGTGAAGCAGTTTCGATATATATAATTAGGAGTTTATGTTATAGAAATTATACCTGACCGTGGCGCAGCCACTTAATAGCTCCAAGCAAGCAAATTGTTCATTGATCTTTGATTGTGCAAGACTCGATGTACTTGGCTGTGGCGCTTAAAAGCTTATAAACAAATGATGTCGCTTGATTCTTGACCGTGCAAGACCCGATGTACCTGGAATGAAGAAAACTTGCTCCAGCAAGTCAAATACATATGCTCTCATTCCTCAAGCTTTAGCTCTCGATTCTCTTAGCATTTGTTCTTCGTCGGCGGTGATTGAGGTGACCGGACCAGCGAGTGAGGAATAGGGAGAGGTCCGAGGTCGGCGTCGAGATGGAGGGGGCCGGCCCTAGTCTTCTCCCTTTTACTTACGGCTGAATGATGAAGGAAACCTGGAGCTTAGTGACGAGTTCTGGCCGGTCGCAACTCAACTGGTTGTCGGTGGGAGTCGCAAGTGGATAGTGGGGGTGGGTTGCTATTTCTTGGCTTGGGACACACGAACGTGGAGGAGAGGTCCAGCTTTTGCTGTTCCCTGGAGCTTGCGAACAAGAGGAGAGCACAAGAGCTCTGTGTGAGAATGAGCGGCGTGAGATTGAGGGAATCCCCGAGAGCTCTCCTGCCAAAACCTGAAAAATGGAACCATATATCCTGAAGAGGCCTCTTGCCTCTTGGAAACCCTTTATCAAAGGGTCCAGATTTAATTTTCTTTAAAAAAAAAAAAAAAACCTTTATCAGATGGCTATAACCGTGTTTGCCAACCTAACCATTGGATGTAAAATTATTGGATTTAAAGAGATAAAAATATAAAGTTGAAATTATTTTGCATACAAACTATAAGATAGATATTTATATATGTATATATTTAGCTTACATTAATCATGTACATATAATTTTATGTTTTAAATTTCAATCTAAATTTATTTTATTTTGAAATAATCAAGAAGTTATATGTACTTTTTTAATCTAAATATAGTTTATTATATTTACTTAATTTCAAATTTACTAGAAATATATATATATTATCTTATTTGAACGAGATTCATTAGAAAGATGTAATCCTACGATCAAATAGAAAGACTCACTAGGAAAGATACAATCCTACGATCAACTAAAGAGACTCAAGGAGCATACAATCATACAACAAGCATGCAATAAGTGTCCCACCATGCTATGATCATGCAATCACACAATGATCGTGCCACTATATGATTATGAGATAATCATTCAATCACACAATCAACATCAAATTACACACTAATCATATAATTATTATACACTTATATCACAATGATCTTATCATCAAATCATGCAATAGTCATGTATTCCCATGATATTATACAATCAAACAATTATCACATACTCATGACATAACCAACGATCCATACAAAATCATATAATCAAACAATACTCATAGATCATGTAACAATAATCTAAAACATGCACTAATCGACCAATCATACGACGGTCACCCAATAATGCAGACTTCACTAATAATGCACACAAAATGATGTAATGGTCATCTCATAATCACACAATCATGTAATGACCATGCACACAATCACATAAGCATATAACAATCAACCAATCACGCAATGATCACATAATACTCATATAATTACATAATCATATAAAACTCAATTAGTCATATAGTGATCACACAATAAAGATATAATCAAGCAAGCATACAAAATTCAATCAATTATGCACTGATCACACCAGCAAACATACAAAAATCAATTAATTATGCACTGATCACATCACAATCATATAATCATGCCATAATCACACACTTATACAATAACCAATCAACATGCAATGACCACTCGATGATGTGCTCACACAATCATGCAAAAGTTATCAAATCATGCAATGATCATACGATAATCATTCAGTCATACTGTGCTCACTCAATCATGCAAACATGGTGGGACAGAAGAGAGAAAGAAACAATACATTTACCTGACTAGAGCAAAATGATGAACAAGGACAACTCGGTACTCACTTAACCAGATCGAAACAGTGAGAATGAGCTAAAAGAAGCCCAACACTCACCAAACCGACCCAAAACAGTTAGAAAGAGTGAGGAAAACAACTCAACAACCACTAGTAAAGCGAACAACCGCTCAGAGAGACATCAATCACTAAGAAAGCTCAACAACCAGTAGAAAAAGTCAACAACCACCAGGCAAACTCAACAACCACTCAAAAAGTCAACAACCACTCGACTGAAGGTCGAGGGTGATAAAAGACAAAGGGACACTCAACGATCACTCGATGCAATTGCTGAGGTGATACGAGGAGGATAAGGAAACACTCGACGATCACCCGGCGCATGTGCCTAGGTGAAACGAAGAGGACAAAGAAACACTCAACTATCACCTGGCGCATATGCCGAGGTGATAAGAAAAGGACAAGAAACACTCAACAATCACCCGACGCACATGCTGAGGTGATGAGAAGAGGACAGGAACACTCAACTATCATCCGGCGCATATGCCGAGATGATAGGAAGAGGAAAGGAAAACTCAACTATCACCCGGCGCATATGCCGAGGTGATAAGAAGAGGACAAGGAACACTCAACTATCACCCGACGCATATGCCGAGGTGATAAGAAGAGGACAAGAAACACTCAACTATCATCCGGCGCATATGCCGAGTGATGAGAAGAGGACAGGGTGGTGAGGAATGCCTCCCAGTGACTCTGTCGGGCTCTCTCAATTAGAAACGTGGACAAGGAACACTCAACTATCACCCGGCGCATATGCCGAGGTGATAAGAAGAGGACAAGGAACACTCAACTATCACCCGTCGCATATGCCGAGGTAATAAGAAGAGGACAAGGAACACTCAACTATCACCCGGCGCATATGCCGAGGTGATGAGAAGAGGAAAGGAACACTCAACTATCACCCGGCGCATATGCTAAGGTGATGAGAAGAGGACAAGGTGGTGAGGAATGCCTCCCAGGGATTCTGTCGGGCTCTCTCAACCAGAAACGAGGACAAGGAACACTCAACTATCACCTGACGCATATGCCGAGGTGATAGGAAGAGGACAGAAACACTCAACTATCACCCGGCGCATATGCCGAGGAGATGAGAAGAGGAAAGGAACACTCAACTATCACCCGACGCATATGTCGAGGCGATAAGAAGAGGACAGAAACACTCAACTATCACCCGGCGCATATGC
>NW_021319970.1:123672-135899 GCF_001605985.2 Dendrobium catenatum | reverse complement strand
AAACCGCCCAAAAACTGCAAGTTTTTAATTCTGTACGTAGTGGATCATCCCATACGATCGTGGATCGTTCTGGACAATATTACTTAAAATCCTTGAAACAAACCTCTTTGTATATGTGTACGAAATGTTTTCGTACAAGCTGATCGTCCCGTAGGAACCAAGTTCGTTCGGTACAAACGTTTATTACAATGTCGGTTCCAAAAACTGCAGAAAAACCGTCGTAAGTCGGTTAATCGTCTGGACGAAAATTGGTTCGTCCGGACGAAAATCTTATAGAGACCAGATCGTCCTGGACGATATTAAATTTCATCTGGACAAAAATCTTACAGAGAGCAAATCGTCATGTACGATAATTTAATTTCGTCTAGACGAAAATCTTACAGAGACTAGATCATCCTGGACGATATTTAATTTCGTATGGACGAAAATCTTACAGAGAGCAAATCGTCATGTACGATAATTTAATTTCGCCTGGATAAAAATCTTACAGAGAATAAATCGTCTCGGAAGATTTTTAATTTCGTCCTGGACGAATAGGACTTAGAAAATTTTTCTGGCTAGTTCCTATTCGTTTCATGTGATCTTAATAGGAGATAACTGTCTGATCGTCCCGTACGAACTGATATCGTCCCGTACGATCAGTATAAATTTTATATGATCTCCTTATGTGTGTGTGTATGTTTTTATTCACTCAATTACAATCACTCCCTTTCAAGTTTATTTCAAAGAAAAGTACAAGCTTCAAATTCACAAAGTATCTCATGCTGAATTTGATTTAAAGTCTTCGTAGTCTGGAGTTCGATTTTCCTGAAATATTAGTACACACAAGAGCAATTACAAATCTTCTAAAATTGTTAGGAGATAACTACATATTTGAACAATAATGTTTGGAATCATCAAAACTATACAACTTGCAAAAATGTAAAACATGCAAATAGCAACTATCTTAACAATCTCCCCCTTTTTGATGATGGCAAAACAATTATTGTTTGTATGATTTCAATTTAAAAAAAATCTCCTAAACCTCCCCAGAAATGATGAATACGTGAAAATAAGGAGGCATTTTGAATTAAAGAACAATATTTTTGTTTTTCAAAAAGTTTTTTAACAAAAAATAAAAAATACAAGAGAAACATTAAGTTTCTTCTAGTTTGTAAACAAAGAAAGTATTGAAGTTTATTTAGTGACGTTCTTCGGTCGAGGTTATTCTCCATGAATTTTTATTGATTTTGTCAAGTTAGTGAGTGTTAGTTATCGTCAAAGAGCAAAAAAAAAAGTATTTCTTTATAATAATATATATATATATATATATATATATTTCTTTACACTTTAGCTATAAAATCGGATGCATATTTTATCATTTACACCACATGATAAATTCAAACTATTTTGTTTTGCAAATAATGTGGTGTCAAGTCCTGTGATTATATTTTGAGCAAAGTTTTAGATGGCTCTCTTTTGATCATTGGGAGGTTATCATTCTCGTAGCAAATCTTTAGCCCCATTTGTCAATGACTAATTTTGGCATCTTTCTCTGTATAAGCATCAACGAAATGACATATAAAAGAAAATAGAATAAGTGTTCATTTTAGCTTTGAATTGTAAAGTTAGCCATTTGTACAATAGTTTCATACCACTTACGTTGATTTGTTTGAATTATTCTTGTGAATACCACACTCATGCTATTTGATGAAATATTGATTGAAAGAAAGTCATTGTCATCTTACTCGTATTGAAATTTCATACAACTTTGTTCCTATAGAGATTTTCTAAACACATTATTTAGATGTTTATTAGCAAAATTTATTTGTTGAGATTGTGAAAAGATTAGCTTTCATGTTTATTTACTAAAAATAATCTTATGAGTCTTTCATGTGGCCGATGCGTGGCTTGTAATAAATCTTGGTGGATTTTAAACATGTTCTTTTGTAAAGCTTCCAATCAAGAGTATTTTCAAATATTTCTTGGGAATGTGTTACCTTAATATGTTAAAATTGTTTTAAGAAGTTTTGTGAATACCGTACGTTAGTTGTTCGATGAAAAGTCAATAAACGTGCTCGCTCGAATTGAAGTTTTATGTGATGATCTTGCTCGTATGAAAATCTTCCCCTAACACATTGTTTAGAGGTTCATTTAAAAATATATGAGGCTTTCTTGCATAAAAAGTCAAAGGGTAATTCTTTAAGCGTATATGTAATTTTTGTTTTTGATCTTTATCTATTTCATAAAATTTGATTGGGTAAGAATGAGTTTTGTTGGAAAGCATATTTTACAAAGGTGCAAGGAAATATTTTGTGGATTCATATTGTTTAGAATTAAACTTTGATTTGTAATAGTTATGCCCACTCATGATTTGCACAGCATGACTCAAGGTTCCATGTGTAGATTTTACAAGGTATCGTTGATTGTATGGAATGGTTGGAAGCTCACTGTAAATCACAATTTTATGAGTACATGACTTAATTGAGAGCATGTGTATACCACATTTTTCTTGTTTCAAATACCATGTCCATATATTTAGCAAAATATATTAAAAGGATGCATATGGAGAAAAAATTATCCTTGTTTACTTTGGCACTCATGTTGAGTTTAGAAGGATGAATGAAAATAGCATCGGATAACGTCCTTATGGTTAACTAAATTTTATAATATTATTTATGATTTCTAATAAAATTCAATAGCAAATTTGTGCATTGTCCATGAAGATTTTAAGATCCATTATACATGTTTAAATCTTTGAATGTGAATGAAAGAGATATTATAAGTGAAGCATTGTTTGAAAAGAAGCATTGCATGTCGAAAATATTATAAGATCGAAAGAATTCTCATGAGTCTTCTCTCATCTCGTAGATGATTGATTGTGGTTAGAAGCTAAATTTTGTAGGAAGCATGTTTAGTATCATTTATATAACACCTCATTTATAAAATTTATGGTCAATTAAGAAAATTTGTATATAAAGGTATGTTTAGGATTGTTCGTTAGTAAAGACATTTCCATTATTAGATTGAGTTTTAATATTATGTACAAATTTGTTACCAAACTAATTTCATGAGTTCATTGAGAATTTTACAATGTATGTTTGGAGCTACGTAGTGTGAGGAATAATGCTTATATCTTTGCAATATATATGTAGGATATCCCTTTATGTTCCATGTTGATAAATTTTCACATGCTTTATGCATAACATGGCTTACTGCCAATCCCCTTGACTTATATCAATGAATTTTACATGCTTTGAATTTATTCTTCTTGTACACTATGTGATAGCAAGTTTCCATATACTCACAATGTAGATGCATGTGTTGTGTCAATAAGCTGCTATGTGATTTATGTATAAGTTTTCTTTATTCTTTACATTAGAAAAATATTTTCTTTGTTTATGTTTTAGTTGATGACATATACTTGATTGATAGATACGAATTGTCTAGTAATTAGATTACTATTAACTTGCTTCTCTTTTTGAATAGTGCCTGCTCTCACTCCATATTTGCATTCTTCTTGTTATTTTTCGAGGAAACATCGAGTCTTGCATATGCATTGATCAACTGGTCATTTGTATTGGAGCTTCTAAGTGGGCACGCCTGGGTCAGGTATACCTTGATAGTCCTGTAGAGACTTCTCATTGTATTGTCGAACGGCTGCACATTAGCACACACATTTGATTGCTTTTACTTTCCTGCCCAAATATAATTGCTAGGATGTTTAGTTAGCCGGCATAAGTTAGTCCAGTAACGAAGCTTTGGCCTTGTGGGCCAAAGCTTACTCCCTTGTCATGAAACCTAGAGACCCTTAAGGTCATTTTAGGCATGTAGCGTAGGCCACCTATGTGTGTCATATGCATCATTTTTCCCACACGAAGTGGGTGCCGTTAGGATGGTTTTCTTTGGGTTTTAAAATGATTAAATAACTCTAAAAATTACTTCATAAGGATTTTGGGCCTCTTAATGTATCTTTCACAAGTATGCTAAAAAAATGTATAAAGAAATGAAATAAAAATATGAGCTCTAGCATGTTAGGTGGCTTCCTTCGATTAGTTTCATGATTACAACTCCTAAAATTCTCTAATCAGTTTATAATCTCTAAAATCCCCTTAACCAACATATAACTTTAAAAGGCATTAACTAATCGAATGGAATCCTAAAATTTATAAAATACATCTCTTATCAATCCTTAACTAAATCATTTATAATAATCTACATTAATTAAGATGTAACTAAATTAAAATCATTAAAATCCTCTCAGCCAATTTTATTGTGTTTAATAAAACATTAAGACACTAATATTTAAATTTTAATTAAAGTCTCCTAATTATAAGCAAATAAAAATAAACCTATTGGGGGAGCAAAGGAATTTCAAGATATGCCATAGTGCCTTAACCTATATGGAATTTACATTCACCTTTGTGCTGTGCAACATCTATGTAAATTGCCCATTACTTAGAAAAGATCAAATCCATCTTTAGGGGCCTAAACTGACTACCTTAGCCACCCAAGTGCTATAACTTAGGCCAGGTAGAATCCATATACATTTTTATAGATAGTGTGTCATTCCACTCTCATGACAGCCTCTAAAAATAGATTTACCTTTGATATAGGAAGCTTAGGATTTTCTTTTCATGGTGGGTGATAGACCCAGCTTAGTAGTGTCACCCTTAGCCATTCCTCTAGTCTTAGATTATTACCAAGGGAAGGAATAATCAACCCTTGCCACCTTTTAATAATTTCAGCCTTAATTAGGAGTAGGATTGAGGATGGGCCATTTGCCCCTCAATTCTTTATAATCTTAGCATAGGCTAGGGTCTAAGTCTTTAGGCTCTTGATAATTTAATAACTCAAATTTTAATCCCTAAATTAAGTTTTAATTAATTCATCTCAAATGATTAAGCACTTAAATGAAAACTTGAGGGTTAATAAATTAAAAAATAAGAACTCGACCTTGTAACTCAAACCACTCACCTAATTTGGGGTAGTTAGGTACACCTTTTTGCACACACTTAGGTGCTGGGTAAGACACTTTTTATAGACATCCTAGGGTAGGGTGTAGCTAGGATAACCCTTTTTTTACAGTTTCTTTCTTTTACATTTTGCATATGTGATGATGTGATGATTGTTTCTAGCTTGACTTGTTTTTGATTGTTTTCTTTTCTTCGTGATTGATGAGTGGCCACTTGCCCTTAAGTGGTTAGATCTTTTTTTAAAAAAATATCTTCTACAGGTGGCCATGTTCCTAAAGGGCAATATAAAAAAATGTTGTCATCATAAATATGCTCTTTAATAGGTACTGCGATGAATGCTAAAAAGCCCCCCTTGGGAATATGGCCCTAAGGACTAGGTTTTGGATGATTTGTGATTTTTATTATAATTGTGCTAATATGTATTTTTTGTAGGAAATTAATTTAATTTTCTTTTTATATATATATAAAATGTAATTTGATTTAGAGTGTTGTGAAAGCTTTAAAATGAGGTATTTTCAATGTGTTAGGGATCCAAAGCGAAAAGAAAACCCTTTATAGGGAATTTCTTCTCATTTGGATATCCTATTGGATGGTGCAACACGAGGAGCTTGAAGGGAAGGAAGATAAAGATAAATAAAATACCTCATTTTTTTTTAAAGCTTGCGTCATTTCATAGGGATAGAATCCAGGTTGTTGTCGGTGGAGCCTGGCCACCACTACTTTTCTGCACTTTGGGTTGTATATTGAATGGCACTTGCCATGGACTTTGGACACTATATTTTGTTGACTTATTTTATTTACTTTGCTTGTGCATTAGAACTGCTACTTTTTCCTAGGTTTCTTAAATTACTTTGTTTGGGTGTGGCTCGGACGGAATCAACGTTAGGCTCTTTAGGATGTTAAATTTTCTATTAAGTTAAAATTTATTTAAAAAAAGATAAAAATGAACATAGGATTAAAATCAAACAATTTTTCTAAAAATTAATTCATGACTCCTTTAAAGGATCACTTCTTAAAATTACAATAAATAAGCCTTGCTCACTTCGCAGTGACTATTGGCCAATCCTAATTTACCCTACCCTCACATGCATAGCCTTAAGTCAGCATATAGATTTTTGTTCCTTTTCAACATAGAGGGATAGTTGACTTTGCATTGCATAGTACTATTCATAGTCGAGTTTCATACCCATTTCCTTTTCTGTCTCCTACCACTTTTGCATTTGTATAAGACTTGATAACATGAATTTGATACGCTAGGTGGAGTTTAGCTGGTACCCCTTTTCGAGCAAGATGGTAAATCTAGGTCGGGGCTACTTAGATCCCTAGTGGGATTTAAGTTATAAGTCCCCTCGGTTTGTCTCTTTCAACTTTTGATGAATTCTAAGTCCATCATTTCTCCAAGGATAGTAATCCTATCTTTGATCTTTTAAACTCAAAATTTTAATTACCTCTTTATTCATTTAAAAAAAAGTCTAACCTTCACTAAGGAGAAAAAGAAGAGTTTATTTTCTTTAGAGTAGAATCTACGAACTTTCCCTACGCACCAAATCAAGAAGTGAATAATATAACATCCTTAATCGAGAGTTTTTCTTAGTCAAGGCTTAGGATGTAATTAACTACGGGGGCTTGCGCCCGTAGGAAATTGATCCCCACAATCAAATAAACCCCATTCGAGCTTATGTATCGAAAGGGGGAAATCTCGTGACTTTGATTAGGTTATGCATATTATTACACATCGAGGTGTGTAGGTGAAAGCCGCTATCCTCCATGATTAATCGTATGTATAATCTCATCTGCCCTCCCATTGGCCATCTTGTGTCGATTGTAAAGGCGTACGACCGTTTTGTCCTATGGGATAGTGTGATTGTACCCTTTTCATTCGAACACTACACGAGCAGCATCCTTTCGGAGACCCACAGATTTCTGGCGACCATGGTGGGACAGGTTTCTCTTTCCATCTTTGGATGTTTTATTATTCACTTCTGTAGGTAATCCTAATTTGGTGCCTAGTTTAAGTTCATCTTTTCTACTCCACTATCTTCTCTTAATCCTTAATGAAGGTTAGATCATTTTAATGTATAAAGATTTAATTAAAATTTTGAGTTTATTAGATCTGTGTTTTCAATTCTCAAATTCAAATCCAAAACGATCTATTTTAAGTCAATCTTATTCAAACCAAAATTTTAATATTTATCAATTCCTAGTTGAATTTCTTTTAAGCTTAATCCTGATACATATCATTTCAAATGAGAATATTTATTCTATCCTTGATTACATATGCTTGACATAAACTCTAATCTTTATCTTGTCCCTATTCTGAGCTTCTTTAGACTTGATCTTGATTCATATCAGTCCAAATAAAATTCAAATTTGATCTTTAATGGAATGGTCCTTAAATTTGACATATATAATTTTTTCAAAAGAAGATTTAATTTTAGAAAATTTTGAGAGTTTAAAATTTGATACAAACGTTTGAGGGAATTTTTTTTAGAGGGTAAGTGATTTATTTTTCTTAATGAAAAATTTACCTCTATTTTATTTAAAATATTAAGTAAGAGTTGGTTGACTCATTTAAACACTTAAAAGACAATTTCTTATGATGATCCATAAAAAGAGAATATTCTCTCCCTCCATCCCTTGTGTGGGATGATCTTATTTTTGAACTAAAATCTTTGACAAATTGGAATTGGGCTTAGAAATAAAAATTTTCTCTATTAGCTTACAAATTTTCTATCTCATAGGTATTTTTTGCATACATATGAATTTATTTCATAATTTTCTCAATCAAGTGGTTCATTTTATCATAGGATCGGGTTTGTTTTGTGAATTTTTCTTCCTTACATAAGAGAGTGAGTTTTCTTCTCTTATGTTTGGAAGATAATTCTACAACTAAGAAATCTTCTTTTAGAGGTTGAGAAAGGAAGTCATTTAAAAAAAAAAAAAAAGAGGCGCAATATTCGCCAAAATATGAAAGATGCTCAAAGTGTATCAAAATGAAAACATGCGCAAAGTGCGCCAGAAAAAAAGAGAGGCGCAATGTTCGCCAAAATTATTAAAATGAGCACAAAGTGGACCCAAAATGAATAAGTAAATGGCTCACCTTTCTTGGAAATTTCTAAATCTCATAAAAACTCCCGTGTCCTTTAATGTTTTTGATACTTGAGTTTGAAAATGATGACTTTGGATTCATTATATAATATTATATTAGATATGAAGGTATTTTCATGCAAGAAAATTGAGAAAATTCAATTTCTCCTTCTGATTTAAATCTTTTTTTAATTAGATTTCAATTCAAAAAATATATCTAAGGGAGAGAGCCCAGTTTAGCTTGTTGGGATCTTAACTCGGGTTGACAGATTTCAAATCCCTAAACTTTTGGGTTTAAATGGAGTCAGCGAACTTCTTACTAAATTTCAAATTTTGGCCCATTTTGTCATTTTGACCGGGTCAAAATAATCAAGAGGTAAATATTTCATTTTGGAAAATAATACTCTTATTCTTTGATAAAATTTTTTACTTTTGAAAATTATATGAATCAAACTTATCTCAAATTAATTGGTGGGTATTTGACTTCTTTTAGTGGCTCCACTATTGAGTACGTTTAAATACTCACCTTGTTCTTTTAAAAAATTCCTGCATGAAAATTTTTGGAACCCAACATTTGACTATAAATCACTCTTAAGTACTAATATGATATTCCTTTGATTGCACTCTCATTTTCTTTTGAAATCTTGGTTATTTTGAGCTATCATTGTTTTGCTTAGAAATAACCATTTGACGTGCATTATTTCTCTTAATATCTTTATGACACCATCTCTTGATTGGAAGCCACTCTCCCATTCATGTTGTCATCTTGTTCACTTATTTGGGAGCTGCTATCCCACTCAAGTGGTTATTTTTGTTCACTTGCTTATGAGCCACTATCCCGTGCATGTTGTTAGTTTTGTTCACCTACTTGGGAGCCACTGTCCCATTCAGGTTGTTGTTTCTGTGCTTTCCTGTTTAGGAGCCACTCTCCCATTCAGGTTGTTATTTTTGTGCTTTCTTTTTTGGGAGCCACTATCCCATGCAAGTTGTTAGTTTTGTTCACCTATTTTGGAGACACTATTCCATTCAGGTTGTGAGCTTTGTTCACTTGTTTGGGAGCCACTATCCCATTCAGGTTCTGATTCCATTTCTTAGTTGAGTTCATCCCCTTTGATCTTTCTATATGTGATTGTTCTGTTGTGTCCTTTCTCATATTTGTGTCATACTATCTTTGCCTTGATTTTGTATGTGAGTATTCATCTTCATTTTATGTCATTCCCCTTCCATGGACAGACCCGTAGAAGAGATTTTCTAGTCGATACTCTTGTGGACTCCTATGTTCGGGAGGTTCCTTTTTGCCACTCACTTTCCTCTTCGTACCACTTTTAGACCCACAGTCGGGTGGTCGTTGAGTGTCCTTTGTCCTCTTCGGATCACCTAGATTAGGTGGTCGTTGAGTGTTCTTTATCCTCTCCTGATCACCTCGTGCTTATACATTAGGTGGTCATTGAGTGTTCCTTTCCTCTTCTCATCACCTCGGCATATGCGCCGGGTGATAGTTGAGTGTTCCTGTCCTCTTCTTATCACCTCAGCATATGTGATAGTTGAGTATTTCTCTCCTCTTCTTATCACCTCGGCATATGCGCCAGGTGATAGTTGAGTGTTCCTTTCCTCTTCTCATCACATCGGCATATGCGCCGAGTGATAGTTGAGTGTTCCTTGTCCCCTTTCCTGATTGAGAGAGCCCGACAGAGTCCCTGAGAGGCATTCCTCACCATCTTGTCCTCTTATCATCACCTTGGCATATGCGCCGAGTGATAGTTGAGTGTTTATATCATCTTCTCATCACCTCGGCATATGGGCCAGGTGATAGTTGAGTGTTCCTTGTCCTCTTCGTATCACCTCGACATATGCACCGGGTGATAGTTGAGTGTTCCTGTCCTCTTCTCATCACCTCGACATATACGCCGGATGATAGTTGAGTGTTTCTTTCCTGATTCCTCTTTTCTAGTTGAGAGAGCCCGACTGAGTCCCTAGGAGGCATTTCTCACCACCTTATCCTCTTCTCATCACCTCGGCATATGCGCTGGGTGATAGTTGAGTGTTCCTGTCCTCTTCTCATCACCTCGATATATGCACCGGGTGATAGTTGAGTGTTCCTTGTCCTCATCTTATCACCTCGGCATATGTGCCGGGTGATAGTTGAGTGTTTCTTGTCCTCTTCTCATCACCTCAGCATATGCACCGGGTGATAGTTGAGTGTTCCTGTCCTCTTCTCATCACCTCGGCATATGCGCCGAGTGATCGTTGAGTATTTCTTTATCCTCTTCGTATCACCTCGGCATATGCATCGGGTGATCGTTGAGTGTTTCCTTGTCCTCTTCGTATCACCTCGGCATATGCGTCGGGTGATCGTTGAGTGTTTCCTTGTCCTCTTTGTATCACCTCAGCAGATGCGCTGGGTGATCGCTTAGTGTTTCCTTGTCCTTTTTGTATAACTTCGTCAGATGCGCCGTGTGATCGTCGAGTGTCCCTTGTCTTTTCTCACCCTCTACCTCTAGTCAAGTGGTTGTTGACTTTCAGAGTGATTGCTGACTTGTTGAATGGTTGTTCACTTCCCTAGTGGTCATTGAATTTGTCTTGTGGTTGTTAAGTTTTCCTCAGGCTATCGATTTTCCCTTATCCTTTCTCACCGATTAGATTTTTGATCAGGTTGTTGAGTTTTCCTTGGTCTTTCTCACTGTTTCAATCCGGTCATGTGAGTATCCAGTCGTCCTTGTTTGTCGTTTTGATCTGGTCAGGTGAACGCTGAGTTTCTTTCCCTCTTATGTCCCACCATGTTTGCATGATTGAATGAATATTGTATGAATGAATGATTGTTGCATGATCATTGCATGATTTGATGACTTTTGCATGATTGTGTGAGCATATCATCGAGCGATCATTGCATGTTGATTCGTTATTGTATAAGTGTGTGGTTATGACATGATTATATGATTATGGTGTGATCATTGCATAATTGATTGATTTTTATTTGCTTGGTGGTGTGATCACTGCATAATTGATTGATTATTTATTTATTTATTTATTTGCTTGGTTGTGTGATCAGTGCATAACTAATTGAGTTTTGTATGCTTATGTAATTATATGAGTTTTGTGTGATCATTGCGTGATTGATTGATTTCGTATATGCTTATGTTATTGTGGGCATGGTCATTACATGATTGTGTGATTATAAGATGACCATTGCATGTTGGATTACTCATTATATAATTGAGCGATTACTGTATTTATTGCATGATTGCATGATCATTGCATCATTATATATGCATTATTGGTGAAGTCTGCATTTTCGGGTGATCACCATATGATTTGACGATTATTGTATGTTTTGGATTATTGTTATATTATCTATGAGTATTGTTTGATTAAATGTTTTTGTGTGGATTGTTGGTTATGTCATGAGCATGTGAAAATTATGTAATTATATAATTATTGGGTGATTTGATGGTTATTATATGATTGCATGCTTGGATGATCATTGTATGATTGTGTGAGCATAGCATGGTGGGACATTTGTTGCATGGTTGTAGTGTGGTTGTATGCTTATCGATTTTCATTAGTTGTTCGTAGGATTGCATCTTCCTAGTGAGTCTATTCAGTTGATCGTTGAATTGCATCTTCCTAGTGAGTCTCGCTCGTGCTTGTTGGGTTGTACCTTCTTAGATATAAGGAGGTCAACGCCAACACGTGCGGTTCTCCCATTGTTCACCACACCTGTTGGGGTTGTGTCTGTTGACCTCCTTTTTGGCTTCAGTCACTGGCATGACCTTGTCACTTTCGTATTTTGTAGATCGATTCATCTGCTTGTAGGTTGCATCGATGTGTTGATGAAGGGTCACTTTGTGTATGCTACCTCAGCTCGTCGTCGGCCTTAGGATTTACTCCTTTGGATCGCATGTTGTTCTCTTATCATGTTTCAAAATACATGTGGTCGGGTCCATGATGATTCGATGTGATTTCACGCATTTGGGCCTTTATCACGCATGTTTGTTCCGTGTGCAATATATTTTGATCAGAACCTTGTTTTATGAAACTGATTGCGCGAGCGCGTTTGGATCGTCGAGATCTTTCAAATGAGCTCATTCACGCTCGAATTAGACACCATTTCATGCTTGTTGAGGAGAGATTGAGATCGTTATTATTGTTGTTATTATTATTATTATTATTTTTAAAGTATGTCTC